>NW_026711800.1:0-36726 GCF_026419965.1 Kogia breviceps
GCAACAGAGGCTTCCTGGAAATTGTGTTAGTAGGCTGCAAATGAGAGTGCAGTGTGTCAGGGCAAACCCCCAAGAGCTTATATCTCCTTACTTCTTGTGTGTTTTTTAAAATTTAATTGTTATCTAGTATCACAGCCAATTGGATAAAAATGTGGTGTGTGTTCTAGGTGTACTGCATCTGGTTCATCATATGTATGTATCAATCTATTCATCTTTGGATCCTTTCCCGTGTAGGATATTACAGAGTGTTGAGTCGACCTCTCCTGGTATTCCTTAGGTATTTTGTGATTATATATTTCATATGTATCAGTACATGTCTGTAAACCCCCATATCCAAATTCATACATTCCTTACACCTTTCCACTTGGTTAAGCATAGTTGGTTTTCTGCATCTATGCACGGCCTTCTCTTGGAAATGACTTCATGGGTATCAATGTTGAAGTAACAGCTATAAGTGATGTCATAGGATATTTCTATTTCGGTTTCTTTCGTACTTCCTTTTGGGTGGGTATCTCTAGATCCTTCTACGGTGGTGCCAGCGGCACTGTTGCATGCTCTTCCGTGGCTCATGTTCCATTGTGCGCATGGGCCCCCTTCTTCTTGGTGCATTGTTCTGTTGATGGACATTTGGGTTTCTTCCAAGTCTTGGCGATGGTACATGTTGCTGCAGTGCAGGATGGCCAGCCTGTGTCTTTTTGATTTTGGTCTACTCGGGAGATAGGCCCATCAGTGGGCCTACCCGATTACAGGTTAGCTCAATTTTTACCTTTCAACGCACCTCCACGGTGTCCTCACTACTAGCTGTTCCCAGGTTACGTCCCAGCGGCAGCTAGAGGGCACAGAGTTCTCTAAAACACCTTGAGCATTTATTCTTTGTAGACTCTGTGGCTGATGATCATTCTGACGACGGTGGGTGAACGTTTCTGTCGACTGGATTTGCATGGCTTTATTAATTCCTGATGTTGAGCATTTTTCCATGCCCTTTTATTTATCACAAGAGAAAGAAAGAAAGAGAAGACAAAATGTGCGCAAAATATGCCTCTTGAAATTGTCGTTTTGAAGTGTGCACGTCTTTTGAGTTTTTTTCCTCGATTGACGACCCAAGAATCGTTTTTGAGGGCAGGTGTCATTTATAGGCCTGCAATGATTTTGAATATCAAGTGACCATTAGCACTGGGTTTAAAGCTGCTGTTTTGAGAAACGGCCACAAGGCGGCAGCAGGTCTCCTTTACCAAACCTGGTTACTCGGGCAACAGAGCCTCCGTGGAAGTCGTATTCTCGGTTGTCAATTAGAATGGACTGTGCCAGGAAAAAGCCCCTTATGTTTGTGCCTCACGACTGACTTGTTCGTTTTTTAATTCAACGTTTATTGTTTCTCACAGCAAGTTTGATTACAATGTTTTGCTTGTTGTAGGTGTGAAAGATGTGGCTCTTTTACACATAAACACGTATCTAGTCTTCTTTGGATCCTTTTCCCATGTAGCTTATGACACAATGTTGAGTACTCTTCTCATGGTATTCCGTAGGCCTTTGGTGATTTTGTATTTCACCTGTGTTTGTATCTCTCTCTTAAACCCAATTTCCTAATGTACACAATTCTCACACCTGTCCATGGGTGAACCATAAATCTGTTTATTGCATCTGTGATTGCCTTTCTCTGTGGAAATATCTTCAGTGATATCAATTTTCAGGGAACACCTATAAGTGATATCGTAGGCTATGTATCTTCCGCTCTGTGACTTACTGCAAGGTGCGTGATGAACTCTAGCCTCACCGATGGTGCTGTTGATGGCATTGTTTCCTTTTGTTCCTTGGCTAATATTCCATCTGTTCAGGTCCCTGTCCTTCTTTGTCCACTCATCTGTTGATGGACTTTCTGCTTGCTTCCATGTCCTGGCTATTGTAATACTCCTGCAATGCAGATTTGCCTGCCTGTGTCTTTCCACTTCTGTCTTCGTTCTTAGGTTATAGGCCCACGAGTGTGCCTGCTGGATCATATCGTAACTCAGTGTTTACCTTGTAAAGGCACCTCCATTCTGTTCCCATTAGTGCCTCTTACCAGGTGAAGTCCTGTGGCGAGCATTGCCCTCTGAGGAAGGCGCCACTAAGACCCTCCTAAGCCTCAGGGCCCGACTGTACTCTCCTTGGTATGCATCCTGGACTTTATGGTATGAACATACAAAAGGAGATGGCCTTTGGCCAAATCGCTCCAGGGACCTGCTCAGTTACTGGGAGTCCCTGGTTGTTCCCTAAAGCTAGGAAAAGCAACCCTGGAGGGGAAATTGGTGCCTTTGAGGGAGAAGCCGAGCAGCCAACCAACCAGCTGATGCTGATAAGGTGTGACTAAGCCGAGAAGCCAACCAACCAGCTGATGCCGATAAGGCGTGACGAAGCAAAGTCCCTGCTTTAGGGTATATATACGGCTAGGCTTTGTTATTAAACTTGCCTTGCAAGCGTCAGTTGCTCGTGCCCTTCTGATCCCATACGTTGGTGCGTTCAGTTCCCTACCCCCTCTCGTCGGTTGTTGCTACACTTTGAGGACCCGCCGCGGCTGGCGGCAAAGTTCCACTTAACCTAGAGGGTATGTATGCACTTCTCCACAACCCCTTCAGCATGAATTTTTGGTAGTTTTGTTGCTGATGGTTCTTCTGACTGGTGTGAGCCCATAACTCTGTGGTTGGATTTGAATGCGTCTCATAAAGCCTTGAAATTGAGCTTTCAGGGATGTCCTTTTTTCTTCAAACTGTGTGTGTAGCTTACCTCATCACATTCTTTTCTTGAAGTATGTGCCACCTTTTGAAATATTTTGGCCACTACCTCCCTCAAGACATTTTGAGGGCAGGTTTCATTGACAGCCCTCCAGGACTTGTGCACACGAAGTGACCATTAGCACGGGTTTTCAAGCTGCCGTTGCACGTAACGGCCAGAGGGCTGCAGCATTTCTGCGTTTCCCACTCTGGTAACTAGTGAAGCAGACCTTCCTGCCAGTGGTGTTCCTCGGTTATCAATGACGGTGGGATGTGTCTGGAGAAAACCCCCAAAGCTGATGTCTCCTTACTTATATCTGTTTTTAAAATGGAATTTCTACTTTTCACTGGAGTACTCTTCCATTGTGTCCATGGACCACTGCTCCTTTCTGCATTCCTCTGTGGCTGGGCATTTTCATTGCTTCCAAGTGTTGGCTATGGTAAACATTGCTGGATTGCAGGATTGCCAGCCCGTGTCTTTTTGATTCTCATCCTCTCAGGTGATAGACCCAGCAGTGGCTATGCTTGATTGAACGGTCGCTCAATGTTGACCCTTTCCAGGCAACTCCACTGTGTTTTCCTTAGGGGCTCTTACCACGACCCACTTAGAACCGAGGGTACGCATTTCTTCAACACCCCGTCAGCATTTCTTGTTTGCAGAAGTTTTGCTGATGGCCATGCTGAGTGGTGTGACATGATAGGTTTTTGTAACGTGTATTTTCGTGTCTAATAATTCCTAAGGTTCAGCATTTTTCCACGCCTTTTTTTATTCTGTTAAACAAAAACAGAAAAAAAAAAACCGTGAGTACAATAAACCTCTCGAAATTGTCTTCTTGGAAGGTTGCCCTCTTTGGACTTTTTTGGTCGATTTTCGACCCCAGGATTTTGTTTTGGAGGGCAGGTGTCATTTACAAGCCTGCAATGGGTGTGAATATTGAGTGACCATTAGCACTGACTTTAAAGCTGCTGCTGTGGGAAACGGCCACAAGGCGTCAGCATTGCTACATTCCCACATCTGGTTACTAGGGCAGCAGAGCGTTCTGGAAGTCCTGTTCCCAGGTTGTCAATTAGAATGGAATGTGCCAGGAAAAAACCCCAGAAGTGTATGTCACATTACTTCTTGTTCGCTCTTTTAATTTGTTTAAATCGGGGTAATGATTAGAATACTGTTGGTCCTATATGTACAGAATCTGGTTCATTTGTACGTTTTATATATATATATATATATATATATATATATTCTTGTACAGATCCTCTTCCCATGTAAATTATTGCAGAGTGTTCTGGTGACCTCCCTTGCTATATGGTCGGTCTGTTTGATATATATATTTAATACGTATTTGTACACATATGGTGACACTAATCTTAATTTATCCATTCCCCCCACCTTTCATTTTACTTAAGCTTAGTTTGTTTTCTAAGTGTGTGAGTGTCTTTCTTTGTGGAAATATGTTCATTTGTGTCAGCTGTTAGATAACGCCTATAGGTGATGTCATACGGTATGCCTTTTGCTTTCCGACTTAACTCATGTTCTGTGATGATCTCTAGGCTCATCTCGGGTGCCTCAAAGAGCAGTGTTTCCTTGTTTTCCATGGCTAATAGTCCACTGTGTCCACGGACCAGCTCTTCTTATCCATTCATCTGTTGATGGACATTTGGGTTGCTTCGGTGTCTTGGCTACTGTGAAAACTCGTGGAGTGCAGCTCTTGCAGCCTGTCTTCTCAGGTGAGAGGCTCGGCTGTGGGTGTTCTGGATGGAAGGGTGGCTCAATTTTTAATTGAAAACGCAGCTCCTTTCTGTTCTCATTATTGGCTGTTACAACTAGACATGTCCTCCACAGACAGAGGGAGCAGAGTTCTCTAAAACCCCTTCAGCATTTATTGTTTGTAGTCTTTTGGCTGACGGTAGTTAACTTGGGTGAGCTGAAAGCTTTTTGTAGCTTAGAGGAGTCTGATCATTCCTGAGGTTGAGCTTTTCTCCATTTTGCTTTTTTTGATAAAGAGTGAGTAAAACTTACCTCTTCATACTATCTCTTTGACACATTTGCCTGCTTTGAATTTTTTTCGCCACTGCCGAGCTCAGGACATTTTTTTTTTTGAGGGCAGGTGTCTTTTAGAGGCCTGAGTCCTTGTGAATGTTAAGTGACCCATAGCTATGCGTTTGAAGCCGCTCTTGCGGGAAACGGCCACAAGGCGGCAGCATTTCTCCATTTCCAACTCTGGGTTTTCCTGCAACAGAGGCTTCCTGGAAATTGTGTTAGTAGGCTGCAAATGAGAGTGCAGTGTGTCAGGGCAAACCCCCAAGAGCTTATATCTCCTTACTTCTTGTGTGTTTTTTAAAATTTAATTGTTATCTAGTATCACAGCCAATTGGATAAAAATGTGGTGTGTGTTCTAGGTGTACTGCATCTGGTTCATCATATGTATGTATCAATCTATTCATCTTTGGATCCTTTCCCGTGTAGGTTATTACAGAGTGTTGAGTCGACCTCTCCTGGTATTCCTTAGGTATTTTGTGATTATATATTTCATATGTATCAGTACATGTCTGTAAACCCCCATATCCAAATTCATACATTCCTTACACCTTTCCACTTGGTTAAGCATAGTTGGTTTTCTGCATCTATGCACGGCCTTCTCTTGGAAATGACTTCATGGGTATCAATGTTGAAGTAACAGCTATAAGTGATGTCATAGGATATTTCTATTTCGGTTTCTTTCGTACTTCCTTTTGGGTGGGTATCTCTAGATCCTTCTACGGTGGTGCCAGCGGCACTGTTGCATGCTCTTCCGTGGCTCATGTTCCATTGTGCGCATGGGCCCCCTTCTTCTTGGTGCATTGTTCTGTTGATGGACATTTGGGTTTCTTCCAAGTCTTGGCGATGGTACATGTTGCTGCAGTGCAGGATGGCCAGCCTGTGTCTTTTTGATTTTGGTCTACTCGGGAGATAGGCCCATCAGTGGGCCTACCCGATTACAGGTTAGCTCAATTTTTACCTTTCAACGCACCTCCACGGTGTCCTCACTACTAGCTGTTCCCAGGTTACGTCCCAGCGGCAGCTAGAGGGCACAGAGTTCTCTAAAACACCTTGAGCATTTATTCTTTGTAGACTCTGTGGCTGATGATCATTCTGACGACGGTGGGTGAACGTTTCTGTCGACTGGATTTGCATGGCTTTATTAATTCCTGATGTTGAGCATTTTTCCATGCCCTTTTATTTATCACAAGAGAAAGAAAGAAAGAGAAGACAAAATGTGCGCAAAATATGCCTCTTGAAATTGTCGTTTTGAAGTGTGCACGTCTTTTGAGTTTTTTTCCTCGATTGACGACCCAAGAATCGTTTTTGAGGGCAGGTGTCATTTATAGGCCTGCAATGATTTTGAATATCAAGTGACCATTAGCACTGGGTTTAAAGCTGCTGTTTTGAGAAACGGCCACAAGGCGGCAGCAGGTCTCCTTTACCAAACCTGGTTACTCGGGCAACAGAGCCTCCGTGGAAGTCGTATTCTCGGTTGTCAATTAGAATGGACTGTGCCAGGAAAAAGCCCCTTATGTTTGTGCCTCACGACTGACTTGTTCGTTTTTTAATTCAACGTTTATTGTTTCTCACAGCAAGTTTGATTACAATGTTTTGCTTGTTGTAGGTGTGAAAGATGTGGCTCTTTTACACATAAACATGTATCTAGTCTTCTTTGGATCCTTTTCCCATGTAGCTTATGACACAATGTTGAGTACTCTTCTCATGGTATTCCGTAGGCCTTTGGTGATTTTGTATTTCACCTGTGTTTGTATCTCTCTCTTAAACCCAATTTCCTAATGTACACAATTCTCACACCTGTCCATGGGTGAACCATAAATCTGTTTATTGCATCTGTGATTGCCTTTCTCTGTGGAAATATCTTCAGTGATATCAATTTTTAGGGAATACCTATAAGTGATATCGTAGGCTATGTATCTTCCGCTCTGTGACTTACTGCAAGGTGCGTGATGAACTCTAGCCTCACCGATGGTGCTGTTGATGGCATTGTTTCCTTTTGTTCCTTGGCTAATATTCCATCTGTTCAGGTCCCTGTCCTTCTTTGTCCACTCATCTGTTGATGGACTTTCTGCTTGCTTCCATGTCCTGGCTATTGTAATACTCCTGCAATGCAGATTTGCCTGCCTGTGTCTTTCCACTTCTGTCTTCGTTCTTAGGTTATAGGCCCACGAGTGTGCCTGCTGGATCATATCGTAACTCAGTGTTTACCTTGTAAAGGCACCTCCATTCTGTTCCCATTAGTGCCTCTTACCAGGTGAAGTCCTGTGGCGAGCATTGCCCTCTGAGGAAGGCGCCACTAAGACCCTCATAAGCCTCAGGGCCCGACTGTACTCTCCTTGGTATGCATCCTGGACTTTATGGTATGAACATACAAAAGGAGATGGCCTTTGGCCAAATCGCTCCAGGGACCTGGTCAGTTACTGGGAGTCCCTGGTTGTTCCCTAAAGCTAGGAAAAGCAACCCTGGAGGGGAAATTGGTGCCTTTGAGGGAGAAGCCGAGCAGCCAACCAACCAGCTGATGCTGATAAGGTGTGACTAAGCCGAGAAGCCAACCAACCAGCTGATGCCGATAAGGCGTGACGAAGCAAAGTCCCTGCTTTAGGGTATATATACGGCTAGGCTTTGTTATTAAACTTGCCTTGCAAGCGTCAGTTGCTCGTGCCCTTCTGATCCCATACGTTGGTGCGTTCAGTTCCCTACCCCCTCTCGTCGGTTGTTGCTACACTTTGAGGACCCGCCGCGGCTGGCGGCAAAGTTCCACTTAACCTAGAGGGTATGTATGCACTTCTCCACAACCCCTTCAGCATGAATTTTTGGTAGTTTTGTTGCTGATGGTTCTTCTGACTGGTGTGAGCCCATAACTCTGTGGTTGGATTTGAATGCGTCTCATAAAGCCTTGAAATTGAGCTTTCAGGGATGTCCTTTTTTCTTCAAACTGTGTGTGTAGCTTACCTCATCACATTCTTTTCTTGAAGTATGTGCCACCTTTTGAAATATTTTGGCCACTACCTCCCTCAAGACATTTTGAGGGCAGGTTTCATTGACAGCCCTCCAGGACTTGTGCACATGAAGTGACCATTAGCACGGGTTTTCAAGCTGCCGTTGCACGTAACGGCCAGAGGGCTGCAGCATTTCTGCGTTTCCCACTCTGGTAACTAGTGAAGCAGACCTTCCTGCCAGTGGTGTTCCTCGGTTATCAATGACGGTGGGATGTGTCTGGAGAAAACCCCCAAAGCTGATGTCTCCTTACTTATATCTGTTTTTAAAATGGAATTTCTACTTTTCACTGGAGTACTCTTCCATTGTGTCCATGGACCACTGCTCCTTTCTGCATTCCTCTGTGGCTGGGCATTTTCATTGCTTCCAAGTGTTGGCTATGGTAAACATTGCTGGATTGCAGGATTGCCAGCCCGTGTCTTTTTGATTCTCATCCTCTCAGGTGATAGACCCAGCAGTGGCTATGCTTGATTGAACGGTCGCTCAATGTTGACCCTTTCCAGGCAACTCCACTGTGTTTTCCTTAGGGGCTCTTACCACGACCCACTTAGAACCGAGGGTACGCATTTCTTCAACACCCCGTCAGCATTTCTTGTTTGCAGAAGTTTCGCTGATGGCCATGCTGAGTGGTGTGACATGATAGGTTTTTGTAACGTGTATTTTCGTGTCTAATAATTCCTAAGGTTCAGCATTTTTCCACGCCTTTTTTTATTCTGTTAAACAAAAACAGAAAAAAAAAAACCCGTGAGTACAATAAACCTCTCGAAATTGTCTTCTTGGAAGGTTGCCCTCTTTGGACTTTTTTGGTCGATTTTCGACCCCAGGATTTTGTTTTGGAGGGCAGGTGTCATTTACAAGCCTGCAATGGGTGTGAATATTGAGTGACCATTAGCACTGACTTTAAAGCTGCTGCTGTGGGAAACGGCCACAAGGCGTCAGCATTGCTACATTCCCACATCTGGTTACTAGGGCAGCAGAGCCTTCTGGAAGTCCTGTTCCCAGGTTGTCAATTAGAATGGAATGTGCCAGGAAAAAACCCCAGAAGTGTATGTCACATTACTTCTTGTTCGCTCTTTTAATTTGTTTAAATCGGGGTAATGATTAGAATACTGTTGGTCCTATATGTACAGAATCTGGTTCATTTGTACGTTTTATATATATATATATATATATATATATATTCTTGTACAGATCCTCTTCCCATGTAAATTATTGCAGAGTGTTCTGGTGACCTCCCTTGCTATATGGTCGGTCTGTTTGATATATATATTTAATACGTATTTGTACACATATGGTGACACTAATCTTAATTTATCCATTCCCCCCACCTTTCATTTTACTTAAGCTTAGTTTGTTTTCTAAGTGTGTGAGTGTCTTTCTTTGTGGAAATATGTTCATTTGTGTCAGCTGTTAGATAACGCCTATAGGTGATGTCATACGGTATGCCTTTTGCTTTCCGACTTAACTCATGTTCTGTGATGATCTCTAGGCTCATCTCGGGTGCCTCAAAGAGCAGTGTTTCCTTGTTTTCCATGGCTAATAGTCCACTGTGTCCACGGACCAGCTCTTCTTATCCATTCATCTGTTGATGGACATTTGGGTTGCTTCGGTGTCTTGGCTACTGTGAAAACTCGTGGAGTGCAGCTCTTGCAGCCTGTCTTCTCAGGTGAGAGGCTCGGCTGTGGGTGTTCTGGATGGAAGGGTGGCTCAATTTTTAATTGAAAACGCAGCTCCTTTCTGTTCTCATTATTGGCTGTTACAACTAGACATGTCCTCCACAGACAGAGGGAGCAGAGTTCTCTAAAACCCCTTCAGCATTTATTGTTTGTAGTCTTTTGGCTGACGGTAGTTAACTTGGGTGAGCTGAAAGCTTTTTGTAGCTTAGAGGAGTCTGATCATTCCTGAGGTTGAGCTTTTCTCCATTTTGCTTTTTTTGATAAAGAGTGAGTAAAACTTACCTCTTCATACTATCTCTTTGACACATTTGCCTGCTTTGAATTTTTTTCGCCACTGCCGAGCTCAGGACATTTTTTTTTTTGAGGGCAGGTGTCTTTTAGAGGCCTGAGTCCTTGTGAATGTTAAGTGACCCATAGCTATGCGTTTGAAGCCGCTCTTGCGGGAAACGGCCACAAGGCGGCAGCATTTCTCCATTTCCAACTCTGGGTTTTCCTGCAACAGAGGCTTCCTGGAAATTGTGTTAGTAGGCTGCAAATGAGAGTGCAGTGTGTCAGGGCAAACCCCCAAGAGCTTATATCTCCTTACTTCTTGTGTGTTTTTTAAAATTTAATTGTTATCTAGTATCACAGCCAATTGGATAAAAATGTGGTGTGTGTTCTAGGTGTACTGCATCTGGTTCATCATATGTATGTATCAATCTATTCATCTTTGGATCCTTTCCCGTGTAGGATATTACAGAGTGTTGAGTCGACCTCTCCTGGTATTCCTTAGGTATTTTGTGATTATATATTTCATATGTATCAGTACATGTCTGTAAACCCCCATATCCAAATTCATACATTCCTTACACCTTTCCACTTGGTTAAGCATAGTTGGTTTTCTGCATCTATGCACGGCCTTCTCTTGGAAATGACTTCATGGGTATCAATGTTGAAGTAACAGCTATAAGTGATGTCATAGGATATTTCTATTTCGGTTTCTTTCGTACTTCCTTTTGGGTGGGTATCTCTAGATCCTTCTACGGTGGTGCCAGCGGCACTGTTGCATGCTCTTCCGTGGCTCATGTTCCATTGTGCGCATGGGCCCCCTTCTTCTTGGTGCATTGTTCTGTTGATGGACATTTGGGTTTCTTCCAAGTCTTGGCGATGGTACATGTTGCTGCAGTGCAGGATGGCCAGCCTGTGTCTTTTTGATTTTGGTCTACTCGGGAGATAGGCCCATCAGTGGGCCTACCCGATTACAGGTTAGCTCAATTTTTACCTTTCAACGCACCTCCACGGTGTCCTCACTACTAGCTGTTCCCAGGTTACGTCCCAGCGGCAGCTAGAGGGCACAGAGTTCTCTAAAACACCTTGAGCATTTATTCTTTGTAGACTCTGTGGCTGATGATCATTCTGACGACGGTGGGTGAACGTTTCTGTCGACTGGATTTGCATGGCTTTATTAATTCCTGATGTTGAGCATTTTTCCATGCCCTTTTATTTATCACAAGAGAAAGAAAGAAAGAGAAGACAAAATGTGCGCAAAATATGCCTCTTGAAATTGTCGTTTTGAAGTGTGCACGTCTTTTGAGTTTTTTTCCTCGATTGACGACCCAAGAATCGTTTTTGAGGGCAGGTGTCATTTATAGGCCTGCAATGATTTTGAATATCAAGTGACCATTAGCACTGGGTTTAAAGCTGCTGTTTTGAGAAACGGCCACAAGGCGGCAGCAGGTCTCCTTTACCAAACCTGGTTACTCGGGCAACAGAGCCTCCGTGGAAGTCGTATTCTCGGTTGTCAATTAGAATGGACTGTGCCAGGAAAAAGCCCCTTATGTTTGTGCCTCACGACTGACTTGTTCGTTTTTTAATTCAACGTTTATTGTTTCTCACAGCAAGTTTGATTACAATGTTTTGCTTGTTGTAGGTGTGAAAGATGTGGCTCTTTTACACATAAACATGTATCTAGTCTTCTTTGGATCCTTTTCCCATGTAGCTTATGACACAATGTTGAGTACTCTTCTCATGGTATTCCGTAGGCCTTTGGTGATTTTGTATTTCACCTGTGTTTGTATCTCTCTCTTAAACCCAATTTCCTAATGTACACAATTCTCACACCTGTCCATGGGTGAACCATAAATCTGTTTATTGCATCTGTGATTGCCTTTCTCTGTGGAAATATCTTCAGTGATATCAATTTTTAGGGAACACCTATAAGTGATATCGTAGGCTATGTATCTTCCGCTCTGTGACTTACTGCAAGGTGCGTGATGAACTCTAGCCTCACCGATGGTGCTGTTGATGGCATTGTTTCCTTTTGTTCCTTGGCTAATATTCCATCTGTTCAGGTCCCTGTCCTTCTTTGTCCACTCATCTGTTGATGGACTTTCTGCTTGCTTCCATGTCCTGGCTATTGTAATACTCCTGCAATGCAGATTTGCCTGCCTGTGTCTTTCCACTTCTGTCTTCGTTCTTAGGTTATAGGCCCACGAGTGTGCCTGCTGGATCATATCGTAACTCAGTGTTTACCTTGTAAAGGCACCTCCATTCTGTTCCCATTAGTGCCTCTTACCAGGTGAAGTCCTGTGGCGAGCATTGCCCTCTGAGGAAGGCGCCACTAAGACCCTCATAAGCCTCAGGGCCCGACTGTACTCTCCTTGGTATGCATCCTGGACTTTATGGTATGAACATACAAAAGGAGATGGCCTTTGGCCAAATCGCTCCAGGGACCTGCTCAGTTACTGGGAGTCCCTGGTTGTTCCCTAAAGCTAGGAAAAGCAACCCTGGAGGGGAAATTGGTGCCTTTGAGGGAGAAGCCGAGCAGCCAACCAACCAGCTGATGCTGATAAGGTGTGACTAAGCCGAGAAGCCAACCAACCAGCTGATGCCGATAAGGCGTGACGAAGCAAAGTCCCTGCTTTAGGGTATATATACGGCTAGGCTTTGTTATTAAACTTGCCTTGCAAGCGTCAGTTGCTCGTGCCCTTCTGATCCCATACGTTGGTGCGTTCAGTTCCCTACCCCCTCTCGTCGGTTGTTGCTACACTTTGAGGACCCGCCGCGGCTGGCGGCAAAGTCCCACTTAACCTAGAGGGTATGTATGCACTTCTCCACAACCCCTTCAGCATGAATTTTTGGTAGTTTTGTTGCTGATGGTTCTTCTGACTGGTGTGAGCCCATAACTCTGTGGTTGGATTTGAATGCGTCTCATAAAGCCTTGAAATTGAGCTTTCAGGGATGTCCTTTTTTCTTCAAACTGTGTGTGTAGCTTACCTCATCACATTCTTTTCTTGAAGTATGTGCCACCTTTTGAAATATTTTGGCCACTACCTCCCTCAAGACATTTTGAGGGCAGGTTTCATTGACAGCCCTCCAGGACTTGTGCACATGAAGTGACCATTAGCACGGGTTTTCAAGCTGCCGTTGCACGTAACGGCCAGAGGGCTGCAGCATTTCTGCGTTTCCCACTCTGGTAACTAGTGAAGCAGACCTTCCTGCCAGTGGTGTTCCTCGGTTATCAATGACGGTGGGATGTGTCTGGAGAAAACCCCCAAAGCTGATGTCTCCTTACTTATATCTGTTTTTAAAATGGAATTTCTACTTTTCACTGGAGTACTCTTCCATTGTGTCCATGGACCACTGCTCCTTTCTGCATTCCTCTGTGGCTGGGCATTTTCATTGCTTCCAAGTGTTGGCTATGGTAAACATTGCTGGATTGCAGGATTGCCAGCCCGTGTCTTTTTGATTCTCATCCTCTCAGGTGATAGACCCAGCAGTGGCTATGCTTGATTGAACGGTCGCTCAATGTTGACCCTTTCCAGGCAACTCCACTGTGTTTTCCTTAGGGGCTCTTACCACGACCCACTTAGAACCGAGGGTACGCATTTCTTCAACACCCCGTCAGCATTTCTTGTTTGCAGAAGTTTCGCTGATGGCCATGCTGAGTGGTGTGACATGATAGGTTTTTGTAACGTGTATTTTCGTGTCTAATAATTCCTAAGGTTCAGCATTTTTCCACGCCTTTTTTTATTCTGTTAAACAAAAACAGAAAAAAAAAAAACCGTGAGTACAATAAACCTCTCGAAATTGTCTTCTTGGAAGGTTGCCCTCTTTGGACTTTTTTGGTCGATTTTCGACCCCAGGATTTTGTTTTGGAGGGCAGGTGTCATTTACAAGCCTGCAATGGGTGTGAATATTGAGTGACCATTAGCACTGACTTTAAAGCTGCTGCTGTTGGAAACGGCCACAAGGCATCAGCATTGCTACATTCCCACATCTGGTTACTAGGGCAGCAGAGCCTTCTGGAAGTCCTGTTCCCAGGTTGTCAATTAGAATGGAATGTGCCAGGAAAAAACCCCAGAAGTGTATGTCACATTACTTCTTGTTCGCTCTTTTAATTTGTTTAAATCGGGGTAATGATTAGAATACTGTTGGTCCTATATGTACAGAATCTGGTTCATTTGTACGTTTTATATATATATATATATATTCTTGTACAGATCCTCTTCCCATGTAAATTATTGCAGAGTGTTCTGGTGACCTCCCTTGCTATATGGTCGGTCTGTTTGATATATATATTTAATACGTATTTGTACACATATGGTGACACTAATCTTAATTTATCCATTCCCCCCACCTTTCATTTTACATAAGCTTAGTTTGCTTTCTAAGTCTGTGAGTGTCTTTCTTTGTGGAAATATGTTCATTTGTGTCAGCTGTTAGATAACGCCTATAGGTGATGTCATACGGTATGCCTTTTGCTTTCCGACTTAACTCATGTTCTGTGATGATCTCTAGGCTCATCTCGGGTGCCTCAAAGAGCAGTGTTTCCTTGTTTTCCATGGCTAATAGTCCACTGTGTCCACGGACCAGCTCTTCTTATCCATTCATCTGTTGATGGACATTTGGGTTGCTTCGGTGTCTTGGCTACTGTGAAAACTCGTGGAGTGCAGCTCTTGCAGCCTGTCTTCTCAGGTGAGAGGCTCAGCTGTGGGTGTTCTGGATGGAAGGGTGGCTCAATTTTTAATTGAAAACGCAGCTCCTTTCTGTTCTCATTATTGGCTGTTACAACTAGACATGTCCTCCACAGACAGAGGGAACAGAGTTCTCTAAAACCCCTTCAGCATTTATTGTTTGTAGTCTTTTGGCTGACGGTAGTTAACTTGGGTGAGCTGAAAGCTTTTTGTAGGTTAGAGGAGTCTGATGATTCCTGATGTTGAGCTTTTCTCCATTTTCCTTTTTTTGATAAAGAGTGAGTAAAACTTACCTCTATCATACTATCTCTTTGACACATTTGCCTGCTTTGAATTTTTTTGGCCACGGCCGAGCTCAGGACATTTTTTTTTTTTTGAGGGCAGGTGTCTTTTAGAGGCCTGAGTCCTTATGAATGTTAAGTGACCCATAGCTATGCGTTTGAAGCCGCTCTTGCGGGAAACGGCCACAAGGCGGCAGCATTTCTCCATTTCCAACTCTGGGTTTTCCTGCAACAGAGGCTTCCTGGAAATTGTGTTAGTAGGCTGCAAATGAGAGTGCAGTGTGTCAGGGCAAACCCCCAAGAGCTTATATCTCCTTACTTCTTGTGTGTTTTTTAAAATTTAATTGTTATCTAGTATCACAGCCAATTGGATAAAAATGTGGTGTGTGTTCTAGGTGTACTGCATCTGGTTCATCATATGTATGTATCAATCTATTCATCTTTGGATCCTTTCCCGTGTAGGTTATTACAGAGTGTTGAGTCGACCTCTCCTGGTATTCCTTAGGTATTTTGTGATTATATATTTCATATGTATCAGTACATGTCTGTAAACCCCCATATCCAAATTCATACATTCCTTACACCTTTCCACTTGGTTAAGCATAGTTGGTTTTCTGCATCTATGCACGGCCTTCTCTTGGAAATGACTTCATGGGTATCAATGTTGAAGTAACAGCTATAAGTGATGTCATAGGATATTTCTATTTCGGTTTCTTTCGTACTTCCTTTTGGGTGGGTATCTCTAGATCCTTCTACGGTGGTGCCAGCGGCACTGTTGCATGCTCTTCCGTGGCTCATGTTCCATTGTGCACATGGGCCCCCTTCTTCTTGGTGCATTGTTCTGTTGATGGACATTTGGGTTTCTTCCAAGTCTTGGCGATGGTACATGTTGCTGCAGTGCAGGATGGCCAGCCTGTGTCTTTTTGATTTTGGTCTACTCGGGAGATAGGCCCATCAGTGGGCCTACCCGATTACAGGTTAGCTCAATTTTTACCTTTCAGTGCACCTCCACGGTGTTCTCACTACTAGCTGTTCCCAGGTTACGTCCCAGCGGCCGCTAGAGGGCACAGAGTTCTCTAAAACACCTTGAGCATTTATTCTTTGTAGACTCTGTGGCTGATGATCATTCTGACGACGGTGGGTGAACGTTTCTGTCGACTGGATTTGCATGGCTTTATTAATTCCTGATGTTGAGCATTTTTCCATGCCCTTTTATTTATCACAAGAGAAAGAAAGAAAGAGAAGACAAAATGTGCGCAAAATATGCCTCTTGAAATTGTCGTTTTGAAGTGTGCACGTCTTTTGAGTTTTTTTCCTCGATTGACGACCCAAGAATCGTTTTTGAGGGCAGGTGTCATTTATAGGCCTGCAATGATTTTGAATATCAAGTGACCATTAGCACTGGGTTTAAAGCTGCTGTTTTGAGAAACGGCCACAAGGCGGCAGCAGGTCTCCTTTACCAAACCTGGTTACTCGGGCAACAGAGCCTCCGTGGAAGTCGTATTCTCGGTTGTCAATTAGAATGGACTGTGCCAGGAAAAAGCCCCTTATGTTTGTGCCTCACGACTGACTTGTTCGTTTTTTAATTCAATGTTTATTGTTTCTCACAGCAAGTTTGATTACAATGTTTTGCTTGTTGTAGGTGTGAAAGAGGTGGCTCTTTTACACATAAACACGTATCTAGTCTTCTTTGGATCCTTTTCCCATGTAGCTTATGACACAATGTTGAGTACTCTTCTCTTGGTATTCCGTAGGCCTTTGGTGATTTTGTATTTCACGTGTGTTTGTATCTCTCTCTTAAACCCAATTTCCTAATGTACACAATTCTCACACCTGTCCATGGGTGAACCATAAATCTGTTTATTGCATCTGTGATTGCCTTTCTCTGTGGAAATATCTTCAGTGATATCAATTTTCAGGGAACACCTATAAGTGATATCGTAGGCTATGTATCTTTCGCTCTGTGACTTACTGCAAGGTGCGTGATGAACTCTAGCCTCACCGATGGTGCTGTTGATGGCATTGTTTCCTTTTGTTCCTTGGCTAATATTCCATCTGCTCAGGTCCCTGTTCTTCTTTGTCCACTCATCTGTTGATGGGCTTTCTGCTTGCTTCCATGTCCTGGCTATTGTAATACTCCTGCAATGCAGATTTGCCTGCCTGTGTCTTTCCACTTCTGTCTTCTTTCTTAGGTTATAGGCCCAGGAGTGGGCCTGCTGGATCATATCGTAACTCAGTGTTTACCTTGTAAAGGCACCTCCATTCTGTTCCCATTAGTGCCTCTTACCAGGTGAAGTCCTGTGGCGAGCATTGCCCTCTGAGGAAGGCGCCACTAAGACCCTCCTAAGCCTCAGGGCCCGACTGTACTCTCCTTGGTATGCATCCTGGACTTTATGGTATGAACATACAAAAGGAGATGGTCTTTGGCCAAATCGCTCCAGGGACCTGCTCAGTTACTGGGAGTCCCTGGTTGTTCCCTAAAGCTAGGAAAAGCAACCCTGGAGGGGAAATTGGTGCCTTTGAGGGAGAAGCCGAGCAGCCAACCAACCAGCTGATGCTGATAAGGTGTGACTAAGCCGAGAAGCCAACCAACCAGCTGATGCCGATAAGGCGTGACGAAGCAAATTCCCTGCTTTAGGGGTATATATACGGCTAGGCTTTGTTATTAAACTTGCCTTGCAAGCGTCAGTTGCTTGTGCCCTTCTGATCCCATACGTTGGTGCGTTCAGTTCCCTACCCCCTCTCGTCGGTTGTTGCTACACTTTGAGGACCCGCCGCGGCTGGCGGCAAAGTCCCACTTAACCTAGAGGGTATGCACTTCTCCACAACCCCTTCAGCATGAATTGTTGGTAGTCTTGTTGCTGATGGTTCTTCTGACTGGTGTGAGCCGATACCTCTGTGGTTGGATTTGCATGCGTCTCATAAAGCCTTGAAATTGAGCTTTCAGGGATGCCCTTTTTTTCTTCAAACTGTGTGTGTAGCTTACCTCATCACATTCTTTTCTTGAACTATGTGCCGCCTTTTGAAATATTTTGGCCACTACCTCCCTCAAGACATTTTGAGGGCAGGTTTCATTGACAGCCCTCCAGGACTTGTGCACACGAAGTGACCATTAGCACGGGTTTTCAAGCTGCCGTTGCAGGTAACGGCCACAGGGCTGCAGCATTTCTGCGTTTCCCACTCTGGTAACTAGTGAAACAGGCCTTCCTGCCAGTGGTGTTCCTTGGTTATCAATGACGGTGGGATGTGTCTGGAGAAACCCCCCAAAGCTGATGTCTCCTTACTTATATCTGTTTTTAAAATGGAATTTCTACTTTTCACTGGAGTACTCTTCCATTGTGTCCATGGACCACTGCTCCTTTCTGCATTCCTCTGTGGCTGGGCATTTTCATTGCTTCCAAGTGTTGGCTATGGTAAACATTGCTGGATTGCAGGATTGCCAGCCCGTGTCTTTTTGATTCTCATCCTCTCAGGTGATAGACCCAGCAGTGGCTATGCTTGATTGAACGGTCGCTCAATGTTGACCCTTTCCAGGCAACTCCACTGTGTTTTCCTTAGGGGCTCTTACCACGTCCCACTTAGAACCGAGGGTACGCATTTCTTCACCACCCCGTCAGCATTTCTTGTTTGCAGAAGTTTTGCTGCTGGCCATGCTGAGTCGTGTGACATGATAGGTTTTTTTAACGTGTAGTTTCGTGTCTAATAATTCCTAAGGTTCAGCATTTTCCCACGCCTTTTTTTATTCTGTTAAACAAAAACAGAAAAAAAAAAAACCCGTGAGTACAATAAACCTCTCGAAATTGTCTTCTTGGAAGGTTGCCCTCTTTGGACTTTTTTGGTCGATTTTCGACCCCAGGATTTTGTTTTGGAGGGCAGGTGTCATTTACAAGCCTGCAATGGGTGTGAATATTGAGTGACCATTAGCACTGACTTTAAAGCTGCTGCTGTTGGAAACGGCCACAAGGCATCAGCATTGCTACATTCCCACATCTGGTTACTAGGGCAGCAGAGCCTTCTGGAAGTCCTGTTCCCAGGTTGTCAATTAGAATGGAATGTGCCAGGAAAAAACCCCAGAAGTGTATGTCACATTACTTCTTGTTCGCTCTTTTAATTTGTTTAAATCGGGGTAATGATTAGAATACTGTTGGTCCTATATGTACAGAATCTGGTTCATTTGTACGTTTTATATATATATATATATATTCTTGTACAGATCCTCTTCCCATGTAAATTATTGCAGAGTGTTCTGGTGACCTCCCTTGCTATATGGTCGGTCTGTTTGATATATATATTTAATACGTATTTGTACACATATGGTGACACTAATCTTAATTTATCCATTCCCCCCACCTTTCATTTTACATAAGCTTAGTTTGCTTTCTAAGTCTGTGAGTGTCTTTCTTTGTGGAAATATGTTCATTTGTGTCAGCTGTTAGATAACGCCTATAGGTGATGTCATACGGTATGCCTTTTGCTTTCCGACTTAACTCATGTTCTGTGATGATCTCTAGGCTCATCTCGGGTGCCTCAAAGAGCAGTGTTTCCTTGTTTTCCATGGCTAATAGTCCACTGTGTCCACGGACCAGCTCTTCTTATCCATTCATCTGTTGATGGACATTTGGGTTGCTTCGGTGTCTTGGCTACTGTGAAAACTCGTGGAGTGCAGCTCTTGCAGCCTGTCTTCTCAGGTGAGAGGCTCAGCTGTGGGTGTTCTGGATGGAAGGGTGGCTCAATTTTTAATTGAAAACGCAGCTCCTTTCTGTTCTCATTATTGGCTGTTACAACTAGACATGTCCTCCACAGACAGAGGGAACAGAGTTCTCTAAAACCCCTTCAGCATTTATTGTTTGTAGTCTTTTGGCTGACGGTAGTTAACTTGGGTGAGCTGAAAGCTTTTTGTAGGTTAGAGGAGTCTGATGATTCCTGATGTTGAGCTTTTCTCCATTTTCCTTTTTTTGATAAAGAGTGAGTAAAACTTACCTCTATCATACTATCTCTTTGACACATTTGCCTGCTTTGAATTTTTTTGGCCACGGCCGAGCTCAGGACATTTTTTTTTTTTTGAGGGCAGGTGTCTTTTAGAGGCCTGAGTCCTTATGAATGTTAAGTGACCCATAGCTATGCGTTTGAAGCCGCTCTTGCGGGAAACGGCCACAAGGCGGCAGCATTTCTCCATTTCCAACTCTGGGTTTTCCTGCAACAGAGGCTTCCTGGAAATTGTGTTAGTAGGCTGCAAATGAGAGTGCAGTGTGTCAGGGCAAACCCCCAAGAGCTTATATCTCCTTACTTCTTGTGTGTTTTTTAAAATTTAATTGTTATCTAGTATCACAGCCAATTGGATAAAAATGTGGTGTGTGTTCTAGGTGTACTGCATCTGGTTCATCATATGTATGTATCAATCTATTCATCTTTGGATCCTTTCCCGTGTAGGTTATTACAGAGTGTTGAGTCGACCTCTCCTGGTATTCCTTAGGTATTTTGTGATTATATATTTCATATGTATCAGTACATGTCTGTAAACCCCCATATCCAAATTCATACATTCCTTACACCTTTCCACTTGGTTAAGCATAGTTGGTTTTCTGCATCTATGCACGGCCTTCTCTTGGAAATGACTTCATGGGTATCAATGTTGAAGTAACAGCTATAAGTGATGTCATAGGATATTTCTATTTCGGTTTCTTTCGTACTTCCTTTTGGGTGGGTATCTCTAGATCCTTCTACGGTGGTGCCAGCGGCACTGTTGCATGCTCTTCCGTGGCTCATGTTCCATTGTGCACATGGGCCCCCTTCTTCTTGGTGCATTGTTCTGTTGATGGACATTTGGGTTTCTTCCAAGTCTTGGCGATGGTACATGTTGCTGCAGTGCAGGATGGCCAGCCTGTGTCTTTTTGATTTTGGTCTACTCGGGAGATAGGCCCATCAGTGGGCCTACCCGATTACAGGTTAGCTCAATTTTTACCTTTCAGTGCACCTCCACGGTGTTCTCACTACTAGCTGTTCCCAGGTTACGTCCCAGCGGCCGCTAGAGGGCACAGAGTTCTCTAAAACACCTTGAGCATTTATTCTTTGTAGACTCTGTGGCTGATGATCATTCTGACGACGGTGGGTGAACGTTTCTGTCGACTGGATTTGCATGGCTTTATTAATTCCTGATGTTGAGCATTTTTCCATGCCCTTTTATTTATCACAAGAGAAAGAAAGAAAGAGAAGACAAAATGTGCGCAAAATATGCCTCTTGAAATTGTCGTTTTGAAGTGTGCACGTCTTTTGAGTTTTTTTCCTCGATTGACGACCCAAGAATCGTTTTTGAGGGCAGGTGTCATTTATAGGCCTGCAATGATTTTGAATATCAAGTGACCATTAGCACTGGGTTTAAAGCTGCTGTTTTGAGAAACGGCCACAAGGCGGCAGCAGGTCTCCTTTACCAAACCTGGTTACTCGGGCAACAGAGCCTCCGTGGAAGTCGTATTCTCGGTTGTCAATTAGAATGGACTGTGCCAGGAAAAAGCCCCTTATGTTTGTGCCTCACGACTGACTTGTTCGTTTTTTAATTCAATGTTTATTGTTTCTCACAGCAAGTTTGATTACAATGTTTTGCTTGTTGTAGGTGTGAAAGAGGTGGCTCTTTTACACATAAACACGTATCTAGTCTTCTTTGGATCCTTTTCCCATGTAGCTTATGACACAATGTTGAGTACTCTTCTCTTGGTATTCCGTAGGCCTTTGGTGATTTTGTATTTCACGTGTGTTTGTATCTCTCTCTTAAACCCAATTTCCTAATGTACACAATTCTCACACCTGTCCATGGGTGAACCATAAATCTGTTTATTGCATCTGTGATTGCCTTTCTCTGTGGAAATATCTTCAGTGATATCAATTTTCAGGGAACACCTATAAGTGATATCGTAGGCTATGTATCTTTCGCTCTGTGACTTACTGCAAGGTGCGTGATGAACTCTAGCCTCACCGATGGTGCTGTTGATGGCATTGTTTCCTTTTGTTCCTTGGCTAATATTCCATCTGCTCAGGTCCCTGTTCTTCTTTGTCCACTCATCTGTTGATGGGCTTTCTGCTTGCTTCCATGTCCTGGCTATTGTAATACTCCTGCAATGCAGATTTGCCTGCCTGTGTCTTTCCACTTCTGTCTTCTTTCTTAGGTTATAGGCCCAGGAGTGGGCCTGCTGGATCATATCGTAACTCAGTGTTTACCTTGTAAAGGCACCTCCATTCTGTTCCCATTAGTGCCTCTTACCAGGTGAAGTCCTGTGGCGAGCATTGCCCTCTGAGGAAGGCGCCACTAAGACCCTCCTAAGCCTCAGGGCCCGACTGTACTCTCCTTGGTATGCATCCTGGACTTTATGGTATGAACATACAAAAGGAGATGGTCTTTGGCCAAATCGCTCCAGGGACCTGCTCAGTTACTGGGAGTCCCTGGTTGTTCCCTAAAGCTAGGAAAAGCAACCCTGGAGGGGAAATTGGTGCCTTTGAGGGAGAAGCCGAGCAGCCAACCAACCAGCTGATGCTGATAAGGTGTGACTAAGCCGAGAAGCCAACCAACCAGCTGATGCCGATAAGGCGTGACGAAGCAAATTCCCTGCTTTAGGGGTATATATACGGCTAGGCTTTGTTATTAAACTTGCCTTGCAAGCGTCAGTTGCTTGTGCCCTTCTGATCCCATACGTTGGTGCGTTCAGTTCCCTACCCCCTCTCGTCGGTTGTTGCTACACTTTGAGGACCCGCCGCGGCTGGCGGCAAAGTCCCACTTAACCTAGAGGGTATGCACTTCTCCACAACCCCTTCAGCATGAATTGTTGGTAGTCTTGTTGCTGATGGTTCTTCTGACTGGTGTGAGCCGATACCTCTGTGGTTGGATTTGCATGCGTCTCATAAAGCCTTGAAATTGAGCTTTCAGGGATGCCCTTTTTTTCTTCAAACTGTGTGTGTAGCTTACCTCATCACATTCTTTTCTTGAACTATGTGCCGCCTTTTGAAATATTTTGGCCACTACCTCCCTCAAGACATTTTGAGGGCAGGTTTCATTGACAGCCCTCCAGGACTTGTGCACACGAAGTGACCATTAGCACGGGTTTTCAAGCTGCCGTTGCAGGTAACGGCCACAGGGCTGCAGCATTTCTGCGTTTCCCACTCTGGTAACTAGTGAAACAGGCCTTCCTGCCAGTGGTGTTCCTTGGTTATCAATGACGGTGGGATGTGTCTGGAGAAACCCCCCAAAGCTGATGTCTCCTTACTTATATCTGTTTTTAAAATGGAATTTCTACTTTTCACTGGAGTACTCTTCCATTGTGTCCATGGACCACTGCTCCTTTCTGCATTCCTCTGTGGCTGGGCATTTTCATTGCTTCCAAGTGTTGGCTATGGTAAACATTGCTGGATTGCAGGATTGCCAGCCCGTGTCTTTTTGATTCTCATCCTCTCAGGTGATAGACCCAGCAGTGGCTATGCTTGATTGAACGGTCGCTCAATGTTGACCCTTTCCAGGCAACTCCACTGTGTTTTCCTTAGGGGCTCTTACCACGTCCCACTTAGAACCGAGGGTACGCATTTCTTCACCACCCCGTCAGCATTTCTTGTTTGCAGAAGTTTTGCTGCTGGCCATGCTGAGTCGTGTGACATGATAGGTTTTTTTAACGTGTAGTTTCGTGTCTAATAATTCCTAAGGTTCAGCATTTTCCCACGCCTTTTTTTATTCTGTTAAACAAAAACAGAAAAAAAAAACCCCTGAGTACAATAAACCTCTCGAAATTGTCTTCTTGGAAGGTTGCCCTCTTTGGACTTTTTTGGTCGATTTTCGACCCCAGGATTTTGTTTTGGAGGGCAGGTGTCATTTACAAGCCTGCAATGGGTGTGAATATTGAGTGACCATTAGCACTGACTTTAAAGCTGCTGCTGTGGGAAACGGCCACAAGGCGTCAGCATTGCTACATTCCCACATCTGGTTACTAGGGCAGCAGAGCCTTCTGGAAGTCCTGTTCCCAGGTTGTCAATTAGAATGGAATGTGCCAGGAAAAAACCCCAGAAGTGTATGTCACATTACTTCTTGTTCGCTCTTTTAATTTGTTTAAATCGGGGTAATGATTAGAATACTGTTGGTCCTATATGTACAGAATCTGGTTCATTTGTACGTTTTATATATATATATATATATTCTTGTACAGATCCTCTTCCCATGTAAATTATTGCAGAGTGTTCTGGTGACCTCCCTTGCTATATGGTCGGTCTGTTTGATATATATATTTAATACGTATTTGTACACATATGGTGACACTAATCTTAATTTATCCATTCCCCCCACCTTTCATTTTACATAAGCTTAGTTTGCTTTCTAAGTCTGTGAGTGTCTTTCTTTGTGGAAATATGTTCATTTGTGTCAGCTGTTAGATAACGCCTATAGGTGATGTCATACGGTATGCCTTTTGCTTTCCGACTTAACTCATGTTCTGTGATGATCTCTAGGCTCATCTCGGGTGCCTCAAAGAGCAGTGTTTCCTTGTTTTCCATGGCTAATAGTCCACTGTGTCCACGGACCAGCTCTTCTTATCCATTCATCTGTTGATGGACATTTGGGTTGCTTCGGTGTCTTGGCTACTGTGAAAACTCGTGGAGTGCAGCTCTTGCAGCCTGTCTTCTCAGGTGAGAGGCTCAGCTGTGGGTGTTCTGGATGGAAGGGTGGCTCAATTTTTAATTGAAAACGCAGCTCCTTTCTGTTCTCATTATTGGCTGTTACAACTAGACATGTCCTCCACAGACAGAGGGAACAGAGTTCTCTAAAACCCCTTCAGCATTTATTGTTTGTAGTCTTTTGGCTGACGGTAGTTAACTTGGGTGAGCTGAAAGCTTTTTGTAGGTTAGAGGAGTCTGATGATTCCTGATGTTGAGCTTTTCTCCATTTTCCTTTTTTTGATAAAGAGTGAGTAAAACTTACCTCTATCATACTATCTCTTTGACACATTTGCCTGCTTTGAATTTTTTTGGCCACGGCCGAGCTCAGGACATTTTTTTTTTTTGAGGGCAGGTGTCTTTTAGAGGCCTGAGTCCTTATGAATGTTAAGTGACCCATAGCTATGCGTTTGAAGCCGCTCTTGCGGGAAACGGCCACAAGGCGGCAGCATTTCTCCATTTCCAACTCTGGGTTTTCCTGCAACAGAGGCTTCCTGGAAATTGTGTTAGTAGGCTGCAAATGAGAGTGCAGTGTGTCAGGGCAAACCCCCAAGAGCTTATATCTCCTTACTTCTTGTGTGTTTTTTAAAATTTAATTGTTATCTAGTATCACAGCCAATTGGATAAAAATGTGGTGTGTGTTCTAGGTGTACTGCATCTGGTTCATCATATGTATGTATCAATCTATTCATCTTTGGATCCTTTCCCGTGTAGGTTATTACAGAGTGTTGAGTCGACCTCTCCTGGTATTCCTTAGGTATTTTGTGATTATATATTTCATATGTATCAGTACATGTCTGTAAACCCCCATATCCAAATTCATACATTCCTTACACCTTTCCACTTGGTTAAGCATAGTTGGTTTTCTGCATCTATGCACGGCCTTCTCTTGGAAATGACTTCATGGGTATCAATGTTGAAGTAACAGCTATAAGTGATGTCATAGGATATTTCTATTTCGGTTTCTTTCGTACTTCCTTTTGGGTGGGTATCTCTAGATCCTTCTACGGTGGTGCCAGCGGCACTGTTGCATGCTCTTCCGTGGCTCATGTTCCATTGTGCGCATGGGCCCCCTTCTTCTTGGTGCATTGTTCTGTTGATGGACATTTGGGTTTCTTCCAAGTCTTGGCGATGGTACATGTTGCTGCAGTGCAGGATGGCCAGCCTGTGTCTTTTTGATTTTGGTCTACTCGGGAGATAGGCCCATCAGTGGGCCTACCCGATTACAGGTTAGCTCAATTTTTACCTTTCAACGCACCTCCACGGTGTCCTCACTACTAGCTGTTCCCAGGTTACGTCCCAGCGGCCGCTAGAGGGCACAGAGTTCTCTAAAACACCTTGAGCATTTATTCTTTGTAGACTCTGTGGCTGATGATCATTCTGACGACGGTGGGTGAACGTTTCTGTCGACTGGATTTGCATGGCTTTATTAATTCCTGATGTTGAGCATTTTTCCATGCCCTTTTATTTATCACAAGAGAAAGAAAGAAAGAGAAGACAAAATGTGCGCAAAATATGCCTCTTGAAATTGTCGTTTTGAAGTGTGCACGTCTTTTGAGTTTTTTTCCTCGATTGACGACCCAAGAATCGTTTTTGAGGGCAGGTGTCATTTATAGGCCTGCAATGATTTTGAATATCAAGTGACCATTAGCACTGGGTTTAAAGCTGCTGTTTTGAGAAACGGCCACAAGGCGGCAGCAGGTCTCCTTTACCAAACCTGGTTACTCGGGCAACAGAGCCTCCGTGGAAGTCGTATTCTCGGTTGTCAATTAGAATGGACTGTGCCAGGAAAAAGCCCCTTATGTTTGTGCCTCACGACTGACTTGTTCGTTTTTTAATTCAACGTTTATTGTTTCTCACAGCAAGTTTGATTACAATGTTTTGCTTGTTGTAGGTGTGAAAGATGTGGCTCTTTTACACATAAACATGTATCTAGTCTTCTTTGGATCCTTTTCCCATGTAGCTTATGACACAATGTTGAGTACTCTTCTCATGGTATTCCGTAGGCCTTTGGTGATTTTGTATTTCACCTGTGTTTGTATCTCTCTCTTAAACCCAATTTCCTAATGTACACAATTCTCACACCTGTCCATGGGTGAACCATAAATCTGTTTATTGCATCTGTGATTGCCTTTCTCTGTGGAAATATCTTCAGTGATATCAATTTTTAGGGAACACCTATAAGTGATATCGTAGGCTATGTATCTTCCGCTCTGTGACTTACTGCAAGGTGCGTGATGAACTCTAGCCTCACCGATGGTGCTGTTGATGGCATTGTTTCCTTTTGTTCCTTGGCTAATATTCCATCTGTTCAGGTCCCTGTCCTTCTTTGTCCACTCATCTGTTGATGGACTTTCTGCTTGCTTCCATGTCCTGGCTATTGTAATACTCCTGCAATGCAGATTTGCCTGCCTGTGTCTTTCCACTTCTGTCTTCTTTCTTAGGTTATAGGCCCAGGAGTGGGCCTGCTGGATCATATCGTAACTCAGTGTTTACCTTGTAAAGGCACCTCCATTCTGTTCCCATTAGTGCCTCTTACCAGGTGAAGTCCTGTGGCGAGCATTGCCCTCTGAGGAAGGCGCCACTAAGACCCTCCTAAGCCTCAGGGCCCGACTGTACTCTCCTTGGTATGCATCCTGGACTTTATGGTATGAACATACAAAAGGAGATGGCCTTTGGCCAAATCGCTCCAGGGACCTGCTCAGTTACTGGGAGTCCCTGGTTGTTCCCTAAAGCTAGGAAAAGCAACCCTGGAGGGGAAATTGGTGCCTTTGAGGGAGAAGCCGAGCAGCCAACCAACCAGCTGATGCTGATAAGGTGTGACTAAGCCGAGAAGCCAACCAACCAGCTGATGCCGATAAGGCGTGACGAAGCAAAGTCCCTGCTTTAGGGTATATATACGGCTAGGCTTTGTTATTAAACTTGCCTTGCAAGCGTCAGTTGCTCGTGCCCTTCTGATCCCATACGTTGGTGCGTTCAGTTCCCTACCCCCTCTCGTCGGTTGTTGCTACACTTTGAGGACCCGCCGCGGCTGGCGGCAAAGTTCCACTTAACCTAGAGGGTATGTATGCACTTCTCCACAACCCCTTCAGCATGAATTTTTGGTAGTTTTGTTGCTGATGGTTCTTCTGACTGGTGTGAGCCCATAACTCTGTGGTTGGATTTGAATGCGTCTCATAAAGCCTTGAAATTGAGCTTTCAGGGATGTCCTTTTTTCTTCAAACTGTGTGTGTAGCTTACCTCATCACATTCTTTTCTTGAAGTATGTGCCACCTTTTGAAATATTTTGGCCACTACCTCCCTCAAGACATTTTGAGGGCAGGTTTCATTGACAGCCCTCCAGGACTTGTGCACATGAAGTGACCATTAGCACGGGTTTTCAAGCTGCCGTTGCACGTAACGGCCAGAGGGCTGCAGCATTTCTGCGTTTCCCACTCTGGTAACTAGTGAAGCAGACCTTCCTGCCAGTGGTGTTCCTCGGTTATCAATGACGGTGGGATGTGTCTGGAGAAAACCCCCAAAGCTGATGTCTCCTTACTTATATCTGTTTTTAAAATGGAATTTCTACTTTTCACTGGAGTACTCTTCCATTGTGTCCATGGACCACTGCTCCTTTCTGCATTCCTCTGTGGCTGGGCATTTTCATTGCTTCCAAGTGTTGGCTATGGTAAACATTGCTGGATTGCAGGATTGCCAGCCCGTGTCTTTTTGATTCTCATCCTCTCAGGTGATAGACCCAGCAGTGGCTATGCTTGATTGAACGGTCGCTCAATGTTGACCCTTTCCAGGCAACTCCACTGTGTTTTCCTTAGGGGCTCTTACCACGACCCACTTAGAACCGAGGGTACGCATTTCTTCAACACCCCGTCAGCATTTCTTGTTTGCAGAAGTTTCGCTGATGGCCATGCTGAGTGGTGTGACATGATAGGTTTTTGTAACGTGTAGTTTCGTGTCTAATAATTCCTAAGGTTCAGCATTTTTCCACGCCTTTTTTTATTCTGTTAAACAAAAACAGAAAAAAAAAACCCGTGAGTACAATAAACCTCTCGAAATTGTCTTCTTGGAAGGTTGCCCTCTTTGGACTTTTTTGGTCGATTTTCGACCCCAGGATTTTGTTTTGGAGGGCAGGTGTCATTTACAAGCCTGCAATGGGTGTGAATATTGAGTGACCATTAGCACTGACTTTAAAGCTGCTGCTGTGGGAAACGGCCACAAGGCGTCAGCATTGCTACATTCCCACATCTGGTTACTAGGGCAGCAGAGCGTTCTGGAAGTCCTGTTCCCAGGTTGTCAATTAGAATGGAATGTGCCAGGAAAAAACCCCAGAAGTGTATGTCACATTACTTCTTGTTCGCTCTTTTAATTTGTTTAAATCGGGGTAATGATTAGAATACTGTTGGTCCTATATGTACAGAATCTGGTTCATTTGTACGTTTTATATATATATATATATATATATATTCTTGTACAGATCCTCTTCCCATGTAAATTATTGCAGAGTGTTCTGGTGACCTCCCTTGCTATATGGTCGGTCTGTTTGATATATATATTTAATACGTATTTGTACACATATGGTGACACTAATCTTAATTTATCCATTCCCCCCACCTTTCATTTTACTTAAGCTTAGTTTGTTTTCTAAGTGTGTGAGTGTCTTTCTTTGTGGAAATATGTTCATTTGTGTCAGCTGTTAGATAACGCCTATAGGTGATGTCATACGGTATGCCTTTTGCTTTCCGACTTAACTCATGTTCTGTGATGATCTCTAGGCTCATCTCGGGTGCCTCAAAGAGCAGTGTTTCCTTGTTTTCCATGGCTAATAGTCCACTGTGTCCACGGACCAGCTCTTCTTATCCATTCATCTGTTGATGGACATTTGGGTTGCTTCGGTGTCTTGGCTACTGTGAAAACTCGTGGAGTGCAGCTCTTGCAGCCTGTCTTCTCAGGTGAGAGGCTCGGCTGTGGGTGTTCTGGATGGAAGGGTGGCTCAATTTTTAATTGAAAACGCAGCTCCTTTCTGTTCTCATTATTGGCTGTTACAACTAGACATGTCCTCCGCAGACAGAGGGAGCAGAGTTCTCTAAAACCCCTTCAGCATTTATTGTTTGTAGTCTTTTGGCTGACGGTAGTTAACTTGGGTGAGCTGAAAGCTTTTTGTAGCTTAGAGGAGTCTGATCATTCCTGAGGTTGAGCTTTTCTCCATTTTGCTTTTTTTGATAAAGAGTGAGTAAAACTTACCTCTATCATACTATCTCTTTGACACATTTGCCTGCTTTGAATTTTTTTCACCACTGCCGAGCTCAGGACATTTTTTTTTTTTTTGAGGGCAAGTGTCTTTTAGAGGCCTGAGTCCTTGTGAATGTTAAGTGACCCATAGCTATCCGTTTAAAGCCGCTCTTGTGGGAAACGGCCACAAGGCGGCAGCGTTTCTCCATTTCCAACTCTGGGTTTTCCTGCAACAGAGGCTTCCTGGAAATTGTGTTAGTAGGCTGCAAATGAGAGTGCAGTGTGCCAGGGCAAACCCCCAAGAGCTTATAACTCCTTACTTCTTGTGTGTTTTTTAAAATTTAATTGTTATCTAGTATCACAGCCAATTGGATAAAAATGTGGTGTGTGTTCTAGGTGTACTGCATCTGGTTCATCATATGTATGTATCAATCTATTCATCTTTGGATCCTTTCCCGTGTAGGTTATTACAGAGTGTTGAGTAGACCTCTCTCTGTATTCCTTAGGTGTTTTTTGATTATGTCTTTCATATATATCAGTACTTATCTGTTAACCCCCATATCCTAATTCATGCATTCCTTACAGATGAAATGAGAATTCTCCACATTATACTAGTCATTTCAGAGAGTGGGAAAGGATGGCAAGTGGTAAAATATTATCTTTTCCCTTAATCTTTTTAAATTTCCCTTGTTACAACATAGGATTATTATCCCTGAATCATAATTCTGTCAGTACACCAGTATAGAGATTATTTCTTAATAGTTAGGTGAGAACCATTTCCTTCTGTTTTTGAGAAAAATTCTGTTACCTCCTTTCAGTAATGGCACTCTTCCCCAAATCAACGGTTTAACAAGGGAGATGGAAGCAGAATAATCATGCAAATACAAAACAATACAACAGCAAGAGAAAATGTCTAACTTCCAGTAAGAGCTCAATTTAGAAGAGGGTTTATATCTTCAGAACAAAAGCATGCCTCCTTGACTTGCTAACCAGTCAAAATCTGTGTATTCTACAGAAAATCTGTGATGTTATTCCCATAAAACTACCCTTTACTGCTTCTGCCTCCAATAGATTTCCTAAGCACTAGTGTTTTAATGTACAGGTTACAAACAAAATCCTAATGAGATTTATTTATAATGTGTGTTACTTGTCTTATCCTAGCGTCTATATTCTTCTCCATTCCTGGAGTCGAAATAATATTACTTTACCTGCTAAGTGATATCGGGAGAGTGGGAGAGGTTTCATAAATACCCCAACCCTAAAGCATACCCTAAACCTAACCCATACACTAACGCTAACCCATAGACATACCTTAAACTATACCCTAATCCTAACCCGTGCCCTAACCCTAAACTTAACTCTAACCTGTACGCTAATCCTAACTCGTATACTAACACGTATCCATACCCCAATCTTTACCCTAATCCTAACCTGTGCCCTAACCCTAACCCAAATGCTTAAACCTAAGCCGTACCCTAATCCTAAACCGTGCCCTAACCCTAACTGACCCTTTCCCTAAGTAAGCCCTGACACTGTCCCGAAGTGAGGCCCTGAGGTTGTCCCTAACTCACATCCTCATGCTAGGCCTAACCCTGACCTTGTCATTGTCCCTAACAAAGGCCCTGACCCTAGTCTTAGCCTAGGCCTTGATATTTGGTCGATCTCAGGTTCTGATGCTGTCCCTAACTAAGGCCCTAAAGCTGTCCCTAACATCAGCCTTGCTGCCGCCAATAACTAACGTGCTGACACTATCCTGAGCTAATATCTTGATCCATCTCTTACCATGGTCCTGACACTGTCCTTACTAAAGTCCTGATGCCATCCCAAAGTGTGCATCCCCTTAGGAATTCAGCAGAATAAGCCTGAAACCTGGTCTGGAACTGGCACTTCAGAGAGATTTCGTAGCAAGTTGTCTAATTCTACCTAAGTAGGTTTTAACTTCTGATGTAGTATTGACATATCCATAACAGGAGCTACTGAACACTACACATATGTCTCATCTTTCTAATAGTATCTGATCTAAAGTCACTGTTTGAAATTTAATAGTTAAGATAGGAGTCCTTGAAAACGTACGGTTGCAGCTACCAGCAGGCATTGTTTTCAGAATGGCTAGTGGCATCCTGAGTCTGATGTAGCTCAGAAATTCAATTTCAACAATACAGTTATGCGGGGACTTACCTGGTGGCTCAATGGTTAAGACTTCGCCTTCTAACACAGAGGGTGCCGGTTTGAGCCCTGGGCAGGGAGCTAAGATCTCACATGCCTCGTGGCCTAAAAACCAAAACATGAAACAGAAACAATATTGTAACAAATTCAATAGACTTAAAAAATGGTCCACATCCAAAAAAAACTTAAAAAGAAAACAGAAAAAGAATTCAGGAATGCATCTAAATCACATCTACAAAGGTCACTTAGGTTTATCTTGGATGTCTGAACCATAGTTACTACTCCTTTTTGACTGTAAAATGCATTCCCTTCCTCAATGCCAAAGCAGATGTACAATTCGTATCTAAAAGGCCACAAAACAGGCCACTCTGGTCAGTATAATTTAAGTTAAACCATGTATAAGCCAGAGAGATTTCCTCACACCTCAATACGTGAAGTTTTTTTCCTTTTGATTCCAAGTCTTTCAATAGAAAGCACTGATGATCAAAATGTCAATCCCTCAGTGCCAGAATGATTCAGCTGTTTGGCCCTGGTGTAGATCATTTCCCTCAGTGCTAGGCCTCCTTGTTATTTGCCTAGTTAATCCACTTTGGGGGAATACTGATCAGGTATCGCGAACATGCTCAGAGGTATGTTAATGACAAAACGCTTTCTATAGGCCATACATTTTATTATTCATACCCAATTGTCACACAAGCATTGTACATGTGCTTTTAGCAGTAGACCTAAAGCAAACAGTGATACATCATGAGTCATTACATTCTGATAACTTCACTATGTAATTTTCCTTTCCTCTTAAACATCGGGGCAAAATGAAGCCAACACAGTAACTTTCATAAATACACACTTCAATACAGAGGTGTCATTTATCCAATTGCTCCAAGTCCTAAGTAGCTTGAGGGGAAGGACTTCCAATTTTACCAGGACATACTAGATTTTTAGGAATTCCATGTAATTTAATATACTAATCAAACATTTCTCTCTGAGATAGCTCAAGGGCCTTCTAAAGCATCCCAAAGTTAGCTGGAGATCAAAAGAACGGTTAGAATTGGCCAAAAAACACTTATTCACTGAACCAAAGTAAAGAGATTTCAAACAAAAATACAGATCACAGACACAGGCAAAGGAACTCACCAGCTGTTCACAATCAAAAGCAGCATTCTAAGAAAACTTTGGAGGGAGAAACAAAATGCAGGCTTGCCCTAACCCACTTCCAACAAAATCCATCTTAGAATATCGTGGTCAGGCACAACTCTTCCCTCCATGTTCCCTTTTCACAAATGTTCACCACCTTCTGTATCCATCTTATGTTGTCCCTTATTTTTTTCTGCATTCAGACACAACGAGCTCTAGTACAAAGTGACTTTCTTTTCTCTTTGTACCATCAGCCTGTTACCTAGCCGCTCACCTTCTTTATTACGTAGTTTCATAAATGCTTGAACGTATGGAATTTCTTTTGTCTTTCTCCTCCTGTGACAAAATAACTCTAGCTGAAGGGTAGTATAGTCATTTAGGCTATCATTCAAAGACCACCTTTCCTCATTTTTCAAGAATGTATCCATACATTGGCCAGACAAAATTACAATAGAATTTCATTCTTTTCTTACTCTTAGGTTTACAACTATAGGTTGACCAGTCTGCCGGGATTTTGCCCATTGGCTCTCAGATGGAACTGAAGAAGAAGCACTTCTTACGTTTGAACCATGGAACACTCACACCACGGACTAAGAACACAACAAAATCCTAAACACCAATGGAAGCCTCACACCAAAGGAACCAGAAACCAAAGAGAAACCAACAACCAAACAGCACAAGACTCAAATCAGCTTCCAAGTCTCAACTTAGCCTGTGACCTCTGTCCAAGTGGTTCAGCTTCCAAATGAGATTTCCTGGAATGAAAAGTCACCCAAATGGGAACCAAGGTTCCCCCAAATGTACAGGGCTAAAAGGACCTCAGACTGCTTGCCAGGGGAGTTACCACACACTGGCTGAGGTGCTGCAACATCCCAAATGCTATTTTTCTGGTTCCCCAAAATAATCCCTTGGAGTAGGACATTCAGGGCAGTCCAGGCAGGAGGAACAGAGGAACGTCCTCAAGGCAAAGACGGCCTCGGCAGCTGCTAGGGTGGTTCCTCTTCCACCATCTACTCCTGCCCTAGAGTTCTAACTGCTGGGATGACTGGGGCTTGGCCTTTCCAGGCAAGGGTCCCAGGTGGTTTGGCCTCTAAAGGAATTCTCCAACCTTACACTCTCTCGAAAGAGACTAGTGTGGAGAAAATCTCAGTGTCCGATCAAGTCAGGGGACCCACAGGGGGATCCCCAAGTCAGCCCCACATTGGGTGCTAAATTTGATGTCGAAAACTCAACCTCTGTGCACCAGTGCCAAATCAAATCTCAGAGAGAGAGGTTTGCAGGAAGTAGAGAAGAATAGCTTTACTCCTTTGGCAGCCAAAGGGGGACACAGAAAACTCCGACCCTCAAAAACCGTGTGTCCCAATGCAGGAGGATCTGGTGAGGAGTTTTACAGCAATGGTTTAAGGAGACAGGTGTCCTAAGGATTACTGTGTGTACAGGGCCTTAACTAAATATAACCTGACCTCAGATGGTCTCTTGAGGACCTTCTCTGGAATGAAGACTAAAATCTTCTATTTTGTGGGGGGTTTAGGTTGCTAAAGAGCCCAAAGATGCTCTTAACTGTATCCCTTGAGGCAAAACCAGAATCTTGGCCCAAGGCTGCACTGTCCATTCTATTCTGTTCTTCTTTGGTCTGTGCAGTCCCTCCTTTCCATGATTAGCAACTGTTCGAATCAGCCCTTTAGAACTCAGGGAAGGTCTTGGAGTCTCTAGCATAACTAAGGCCCTGAAATTCTCCCTAACTCAGTCCCTGACGCTGTCTCTAACTAAGGCCCAGATGCCAACAATATCTAAAGTCCTGACATTATCCTGAGCTAATATCCTGACCCAGGTCTTACCAAGCTCCTGAAACTGACCCAAAGTAAGCCTTGATGCTGTCCATAAATGGGGGCATGAGGCTATCCCTAATAGAATCCCTGATAATGTCTTCAAAGATCCTCACATTGATCGCACAGAGGCCCTTATGCTGCTCCTAAGACATGTCCTGACAGTGGCACTAACTCAGGCCCTAAAGACAGGCCTCACTTAGGCCCTTTAGCTGTACTTTAGATTGGCTCTGACGCTATCTGTATACAAAACGCTGGAAGACGTCCGGATTTAGGGCCCTGTCACTGGGCCTAACTAAGGTCCTGATGCTCTCAATAATTTTCTGGCACTATGCCTGGAACGGACCTAACTCTGTCCCAAGCTAATGTCCTGCATCTTTTCCTAACTGAAACCCTAATACACTCCATGACAAAGGCACAGACTAATCCTAACTAAGGCCTTAACACTATATCTCACTACGGCCCAGAATCTGTCCCTAATGGTCCCTGCTGCAAACAATAACTAAAATGCGGACACTGTCCTGAGGTAATTTCCTGACACATTTCTATGCACCATCCTGACTGTCCCAAAAAAAGCCCTGTCGGTATCCTTAAGTGAAGACCTGAGGCTGTGCCTAACTCAGGCCCTGAAGCTTTCCTTAACCGAGGCCTTGATTCTGTGACTCACTCAAGCCCTGCTCATGTCTTTCACTATAACCTTTCGCTGACCCAACCAAGGCCCTGATGCTGCTCCTAAGTCATGCCCTGACAGTGTCTGCAGCTGGGGGGCTGACGCTAGGCCTCACTCAGGCCTTGACGTTCTACATAAGTCAGGTCTGAATCTGTCCCTACCCAAAACACTGACCCAGATCCTAAATTAGGCCTTGATTCTCTAAGTAATTAAGGTCTTGACACCAAATCTAGGTCATTAACTGACACTACCCCTAGACCTTAATCTAATCTTGACTTTAGCTAATGTCAAGTTTAGAAAAAGAGATTCTTTACGATGAAATTCTTTCATCATATGAATATTGGTTTCTTAAAACAATAATTTTTAAACTCTTGTTAACCTTAAACAAAGTGTACTCAACTGCTGTGGAATATTCCTTCATAGCAGCGTGCATGGTTTACTTTTACATTCTTGTGTGTTGGCCTTCAGGGTTCTTGCAGGAATGGCTCCTCTTATGCTAACTAAATCATCCCTGATGCTGAACATAAATAAGGCGCTGAAATTACTCCCGATGCTGTGAACCGCTCCCTAACTACGGCCTGGAGACTCGTGCTAACCCAGGCGCTGACACTGTCCCTAACCAAGACCCTGACATTACACGTAACTCGGACCCTGACACTACTCCTAGCTCACTCCCTGACACTATACCTAACAAAGGCCATAATGATATTCCTAACTCGGACCCTGACACTGACTCTAACTAAGGCCCTACTGCCGCCAATATCTAAAGTCCTGATACTATCCTGAGTTAATATCCTGACCCAGGTCTTACCAAGGTCCTGAAACTGACCCAAAGTAAGCCTTGATGCTGTCCGAAAATGAGGTCCTGAGGCTCTCCCTAACAGAGGCCCTGATAATGTCTTTAATGAAGACCCTCAGGCTGATCCCACAGAGGCCCTTCTGCTGCTCCTAAGACATGCCCTGACAGTGTCCCTAACTCAGGCCCTAAAGATAAGCCTCACTTAGGCCCTTTGGCTGTACCTTCCTTATGCTCTGATGCTGTCTGTATAGGAAGCCCTGGCAGTGGTCCTGATTTAGGCCCTCATGCTGGTCCTAAGTAAGGCCCTGAGGCTCTCAATAACGTAGGTCTTCACGATTATCCTGGGTCATTTCGTGACGCTATCCCTGGCCCGGAACCTGACTTTGTCCCAAGCTAATGTCCTGCATCTTATCCTAAATGAAACCCTAATAGTATCCCTAACTAAGCCCTGACTAATCCGAACAAAGGCCTTGACACTATCTCTCACTAAAGCCCAGAATCTGTCCCTAACATGGGACCTGTTGCAATCA
>NW_026711801.1:0-36717 GCF_026419965.1 Kogia breviceps
GTGCATAGAAATGTGTCAGGAAAGTATCTCAGGACAGTGTCCGGATTTTAGTTATTGATTGCAACAGGTCCCATGTTAGGGACAGATTCCGGGCTTTAGTGAGAGATAGTGTCAAGGCCTTTGTTCGGATTGGTCAGGGCTTAGTTAGGCATACTATTAGGGTTTCATTTAGGATAAGATGCAGGACATTAGCTTGGGACAGAGTCAGGTTCCGGGCCAGGGATAACGTCACGAAATGACCCAGGAAAAGCGTGAAGACCTTCGTTATTGCGAGCCTCAGGGCCTTACTTAGGACCAGCGTGAGGGCCTAAATCAGGACCACTGCCAGGGCTTCCTATACAGACAGCGTCAGAGCATAAGGAAGGTACAGCCAAAGGGCCTAAGTGAGGCTTATCTTTAGGGCCTGAGTTCGGGACACTGTCAGGGCATGACTTAGGAGCAGCAGAAGGGCCTCTTTGGGATCAGCGTCAGGTTCTTCATTAAAGACATTATCAGGGCCTCTGTTAGGGAGAGCCTCAGGGCCTTATTTATGGACAGCATCAAGGCTTAGTTTTAGTCAGTTTCAGGACCTTGGTAAGACCTGGGTCAGGATATTAACTCAGGATAGTATCAGGATTTTAGATATTGGCGGCAGCTGGGCTTTAGTTAGAAACAGTGTCAGGGCCTGAGTTAGGACTAGCATTATGGCCTTTGTTAGGTATAGTGTCAGGGACTGAGCTAGGAGTTGTGTGAGGGCCTTTGCTAGGGACAGTGTCAGGGCCTGAGCTAGGATGAGCCTCCAGGCCTCAGTTTGGGACAGGTTCACAGCCTTGAGACTAATTTCAGGACGTTATTTAGGGACAGCATCAGGGATTTAGTTAGCATAACAGTAGGCATTCCTACAAGCACCCTTTAAGCCAACACACGCAGATGCAGAAGGAAACCATACACGCTGGTATAAAGGAATATTCCGCAGAAGTTGAGTACATTTTGTTTAAGGTCGGTAAGAGTTTAAACATTATTTTTTTCAGAAAACTCTATTCAGAAGATGAAAGAATTTCATCCTAAAGAATCTCTTTAGATAAATTTGACATTAGCAACGGACAAGGTTACATTCAGGTCTAGGGCTAGTGTCAGGTAATGACCTAGGTTTGGAATCAAGCCCTTAGGTACTTAGAGAATCAGGGCCTAATTTAAGACCTGTGCCAGGGCTTCGGGTAGGGACAGCGTCAGAGCCTGATATAGGGAGAAGGTGAGGGCCTGAGTGAGGCCCCTAGATGCAGACACTGTCAGGGCATGACTTAAGAGCAGCATTCAGGGCGTTTGTGGAGTCAGCATTCGGGTCATAGTGAAAGACATGAGCAGGGCCTGAGTGAGTCAGAGAATCGAGGCCTCAGTTAGGGAAATCTTGAGGTCCTGAGTTAGGCACAGCCTCTCGTCTTCAGTTAAGGACAGCGACAGGCCTTTCTTTGGGACTGTGTCTGGTGGGTGGATAGAAATGTGTCAGGATATTAGCTCAGGATAGTGTCCGGATTTTCATTATTGACTGCAGAAGGTCCCATGTTAGGGACAGATTCTGGGCCTTAGTGAGAGATAGGGTGAAAGTCTTAGTTAGGATCAGTGAGCGACTTAGTTAGGGAGAGTATTAGGGTTTCAATTAGGATAAGATGCAGGACATTAGCTTGGGACAGAGTCACGATCCGAGCCAGGGATAGTGTCAGCCAATGACCTGGGTTGGTGTCAAGACCTTAGTTACTTAGAGAATCAGGGCCTAATTTAGGACCTGTGTCAGGGTTTCGGGTAGGGACAGCGTCAGAGCCTGACTTAGGGAGAACATCTAGGCCTGAGTGCGGCCTAGTGTCAGCCCACTAGCTGGAGTCACAGGGCATGACGTAGGAATAGCATCAGGGCCTTTGTTGGGTCAGCATTCGGGTCATAGTGAAAGAAATGAGCAGGGCCTGTGTTAGTCACAGAATCAAGGCCTCAGTTAGGGAAAGTTTCAGGGCCTGAGTTAGGCACAGCCTCAGGTCTTCACTTAAGGACGGCAACAGGCTTTCTTTTGGAAAGTATCAGGACAGTGGATAGAAAGGAGTCAGGGTAATAGCTCAGGACAGTGTCCGGATTTTAGTTATTGATTGCAGCAGGGACCATTAGGGATATATTCTGGGTGTTGGTGAGAGATAGTGTGAAGGCCCTTGTTAGGTTTAATCAGGGCTTAGTTAGGGATACTATTAGGGTTTCATTTAGGATAAGATGCAGGACATGAGCTTGGGACAGAGTCAGGTTCCGGGCCAGGGATAGCGTCGCGAAATGACCCAGGAAATGCGTGAAGACCTTCGTTATTGAGAGCCTCAGGGCCTTACTTAGGACCAGCGTCAGGGCCTAAATCAGGACCACTGCCAGGTCTTCCTATACAGACAGCGTCAGAGCATAAGGAAGGTACAGCCAAAGGGCCTAAGTGAGGCTTATCTTTAGGGCCTGAGTTCGGGACACTGTCAGGGCATGACTTAGGAGCAGCAGAAGGGCCTCTGTGGGATCAGTGTCAGGTTCTTCATTAAAGACATTATCAGGGTCTCTGTTAGGGAGAGCCTCAGGGCCTCATTTATGGACAGCATCAAGGCTTACTTTTAGTCAGTTTCAGGACCTTGGTAAGACCTGGGTCAGGATATTAACTCAGGATAATATCAGGATTTTAGATATTGGCGGCAGCTGGGCTTTAGTTAGAAACAGTGTCAGGGCCTGAGTTAGGACTAGCATTATAGCCTTTGTTAGGTATAGTCAGGGCCTTTTCTAGGGACAATGTCAGGTTCCGGGCCTTAGTGAGAAGTCGTGTCAAGGCCTTAGGCAGGATTATTCAGGGCCCTAGTTACGGAGAGTGTTAGGGTTTCATTTAGGATAAGATGCAGGACATGAGCTTGGGACAGAGTCAGGTTCCGGGCCAGGGATAGTGTCAGGAAACGACCAAGAGAAAGCGTTAAAACCTTAGTTATTGAGAGCATCGGGGCCTGACTTAGGACCAGAGTCAGGCCCTAAATCACGACCACTGCCCTGGCTTCATATAAGGACAGCATCAGAGCCTAAGTAAGGTACAGCCCAAGTGCCTAAGTGAGGCCTATCTTTAGGATCTGAGTTAGGGAAAGTGTCAGGGCATGACTTAGGAGCAGCAGAAGGGCCTCTGTGGGATCAGCCTGAGGGTCTTCATTAAAGACATTATCAGGGCCTCTGTTAGGGAGAGCCTCAGGACCTCATTTTCGGACAGCATCAAGGCTTACTTTGGGTCAGTTTCAGGACCTTGGTAAGACCTGGGTCAGGATATTAACTCAGGATAGTATCAGGACTTTAGATATTGGCGGCAGTAGGGCCTTAGTTAGAGTCAGTGTCAGGGTCTGAGTTAGGAATATCATTATGGCCTTTGTCAGGTATAGTGTCAGGGAGTGAGCTAGGAGTAGTGTCAGGGTCCGAGTTACGTGTAATGTCAGGGTCTTGGTTAGGGACAGTGTCAGCGCCTGGGTTAGCACGAGTCTCCAGGCCGTAGTTAGGGAGCGGTTCACAGCATCGGGAGTAATTTCAGCGCCTTATTTATGTTCAGCATCAGGGATGATTTAGTTAGCATAAGAGGAGCCATTCCTGCAAGAACCCTGAAGGCCAACACACAAGAATGTAAAAGTGAACCATGCACGCTGCTATGAAGGAATATTCCACAGCAGTTGAGTACACTTTGTTTAAGGTTAACAAGAGTTTAAAAATTATTGTTTTAAGAAACCAATATTCATATGATGAAAGAATTTCATCGTAAAGAATCTCTTTCCCTAAACTTGACATTAGCTAAAGTCAAGATTAGATTAAGGTCTAGGGGTAGTGTCAGTTAATGACCTGGATTTGGTGTCAAGACCTTAGTTACTTAGAGAATCAAGGCCTAAAATTTAGGACCTGCGTCAAGATTTTCGGTAGGGACAGATTCAGACCTGACTTATGGAGAACGTCAAGGCCTGAGTGAGGCCTAGCGTCAGCCTCCTAGCTGCAGACACAGTCAGGGTACGACTTAGGAGCAGCATAAACACCTTGGTTGGGTCAGCGAAAGGTCATAGTGAAAGACATGAGCAGGCCTTGAGTGAGTCACAGAATCAAGGCCTCACTTAGGGAAAGCTTCAGGGCCTGAGTTAGGCACAGTGTCAGGTCTTCACTTAAAGACACCGACCGGTTTGGGACAGTGTCAGGATCGTGCATAGAAATGTGTCAGGAAATTATCTCAGGACAGTGTCCGGATTTTAGTTATTGATTGCAACAGGTGCCATGTTAGGGACAGATTCCGGGCTTTAGTGAGAGATAGTGTCAAGGCCTTTGTTCGGATTGGTCAGGGCTTAGTTAGGGATACTATTAGGGTTTCATTTATTATAAGATGCAGGACATGAGCTTGGGACAGAGTCAGGTTCCGGGCCAGGGATAGCGTCACGAAATGACCCAGGAAAAGCGTGAAGACCTTCGTTATTGCGAGCCTCAGGGCCTTACTTAGGACCAGCGTGAGGGCCTAAATCAGGACCACTGCCAGGGCTTCCTATACAGACAGCGTCAGAGCATAAGGAAGGTACAGCCAAAGGGCCTAAGTGAGGCTTCTCTTTAGGGCCTGAGTTCGGGACACTGTCAGGGCATGACTTAGGAGCAGCAGAAGGGCCTCTGTGGGATCAGCGTCAGGTTCTTCATTAAAGACATTATCAGGGCCTCTGTTAGGGAGAGCCTCAGGGCCTCATTTATGGACAGCATCAAGGCTTACTTTGGGTCAGTTTCAGGACCTTGGTAAGACCTGGGTCAGGATATTAACTCAGGATAGTATCAGGATTTTAGATATTGGCGGCAGCTGGGCTGTAGTTAGAAACAGTGTCAGGGCCTGAGTTAGGACTAGCATTATAGCCTTTGTTAGGTATAGTGTCAGGGACTGAGCTAGGAGTTGTGTCAGGGCCTGAGCTAGGATGAGCCTCCAGGCCTCAGTTTGGGAGGGGTTCACAGCCTTGGGAGGAGTTTCCTGAATTTAATTAGGGAAAACATCAGGGATTTAGCATAATAAGAGTTAGTTCGTTAGCATAAGAGGAGGTATTCCTACAAGCACCCTGAAAGCCAACACAGGCAAATGCAGAAGTAAACCAGGCAGGCTGGTATAAAGGAATATTCCACAGAAGTTGAGTACATTTTGTTTAAGTTCAGTAAGAGTTTAAACATTATTTTTTTCAGAAAACTCTATTCAGAAGATGAAAGAATTTCATCCTAAAGAATCTCTTTAGCTAAATTTAACATTAGCAAAAGAGAAGTTTACGTTCAGGTCTAGGGCTAGTGTCAGGTAATGACCTAGGTTTGGAATCAAGCCCTTAGTTACTTATAGAATCAGGGCCTAATTTAGGATCTGTGCCAGGGCTTCGGGTAGGGACAGTGTCAGAGCCTGGTATAGGGAGAAAGTGAGGGCCTGAGTGAGGCCTAGCATCAGGCCCCTAGATGCAGACACTGTCAGGGCATGACTTAGGAGCAGCATCAGGGCGTTTGTGGAGTCAGCATTCGGGTCATAGTGAAAGACATGAGCAGGGCTTGAGTGAGTCACAGAATCAAGGCCTGGGTTAAGGAAAGCTTCAGGGCCTGAGTTAGGCACAGCCTCACGTCTTCAGTTAAGGAGAGCGACAGGGCTCTCTTTGGGACAGTGTCAGAACCTTGGATAGAAATGTGTCAGCATATTAGCTCAGGATAGTGTCCGGATTTTAGTTATTGATTGCAGCAGGACCCATGTTAGGGACAGATTCCAGGCCTTAGTGAGAGATAGTGTCAAGACCTTAGTTACTGAGAGCATCAGGGCCTTCTTTAGAAGCAATGTTAGGGCTTCATGTAAAAATCGCATCCCGGACTGGCTTGGGGTGAGCGACAGGGCCTGAGTGAGGCCTAGCGTCATTCCTGTAGGTGGGGACACTGTCAGGGCGTGACACAGGAGCAGCATCAGTGCCGTTGTTGGATCAGCATTATGGTCTTCGTTAAAGACATGAGCAGGCCTTCTGTTAGGGACAGCGTCACGGCTTACTTAGCGATATTTTCAGGACCTTAGTAAGAGATGGGATAGTAAATTAGCTGAGGATAGTGTGAGGACTTTAGATATTGATGGCATCAGGGCCTTAGTTAGGGACAGTGTCAGGCCTTGAGTTAGGCCTAACATCCAGGCCTTAGTTAGGGACAGTGTCACGGCATGGGGACTCAATTCAGGTCCTGACATGGGCACAGCATAAGGGCTTCAGTTAGCATAAGAGGCAGGACATTAGCTAGGGACAGGGTTAGGGTAAAGTCTAGGGATTGTGTCAGCAAATGACCTCGGGATAGTGTCAAGACCTTAGTTACTGAGAACCTGAGGGCCTTATTTAGGACCAGCATCAGGACCGGACTTAGGGCAAGAAACAGGGCCTGAGTGAGGCCCAGCTTCAGGCCCCTAGCTGGAGACAGTGTCAGGGCATGACGTCGAAGCAGCATCCGGGCCTTGGTTGGGTCAGCATTCGGGTCATAGTTAAGGACATGAGCAGGGCCTGAGTGCGTCAGAGAATCGAGGCCTCCGTTAGGGAAAGCTTCAGGGCCTGAGTTAGGCACAGCCTCAGGTCTTCATTTAAGGACAGCGACAGGCCTTTCTTTGGGACTGTGTCAGGTCCGTGGATAGAAAAGTGTCAGCATATTAGCTCAGGATAGTGTCCGGATTTTCATTATTGATTGCAGCAGGGCCCATGTTAGGGATAGATTCTGGGCCTTAGTGAGAGATAGGGTCAATGCCTTAATTAGGATTAGTCCGGGCCTTAGTTAGGGAGAGTATTAGGGTTTCAATTAGGATAAGATGCAGGACATTACCTTGGGACAGAGTCATGATCCGAGCCAGGGATAGTGTCAGAAAATGACCTGGGTTGGTGTCAAGACCTTAGTTATTTAGAGAATCAGGGCCTAATTTAGGACCTGTGTCAGGGCTTCGGGTAGGGACATCGTCAGAGCCTGACTTAGGGAGAACGTCTAGGCCTGAGTGAGGCCTAGTGCCAGCCCACCTGCTGGAGACACAGTCAGGGCATGACGTAGGAACAGCATCAGGGCCTTTGTGGGGTCAGCATGCAGGTCATAGTGAAAGACATGAACAGGGCCTGTGTTAGTCACAGAATCAAGGCCTCAGTTAGGGAAAGCTGCAGGGCCTGAGTTAGGCACAGCCTCAGGTCTTCACTTAAGGACGGCAACAGGCTTTCTTTTGGAAAGTATCAGGACAGTGGCTAGAAATGTGTCAGGATATTAGCTCTGGACAGTGTCCTTTTTTTAGTTATTAATTGCAGCAGGGACCATTAGGGACAGATTCCGGGCGCTCGTGAGAGATAGTGTGAAGGCCTTTGTTCGGATTGGTCAGGGCTTAGTTAGGGATACTATTAGGGTTTCATTTAGGATAAGATGCAGGACATGAGCTTGGGACAGAGTCAGGTTCCGGGCCAGGGATAGCGTCACGAAATGACCCAGGAAAAGCGTGAAGACCTTCGTTATTGAGAGCCTCAGGGCCTTACTTAGGACCAGCGTGAGGGCCTAAATCAGGACCACTGCCAGGGCTTCCTATACAGACAGCGTCAGAGCATAAGGAAGGTACAGCCAAAGGGCCTAAGTGAGGCTTATCTTTAGGGCCTGAGTTCGGGACACTGTCAGGGCATGACTTAGGAGCAGCAGAAGGGCCTCTGTGGGATCAGCGTGAGGGTCTTCACTAAAGACATTATCAGGGCCTCTGTTAGGGAGAGCCTCAGGGCCTCATTTTCGGACAGCATCAAGGCTTACTTTGGGTCAGTTTCAGGACCTTGGTAAGACCTGGGTCAGGATATTAACTCAGGATAGCATCAGGACTTTAGATATTGGCGGCAGTAGGGCCTTAGTTAGAGTCAGTGTCAGGGTGTGAGTTAGGAATATCATTATGGGCTTTGTTAGGTAATAGTGTCAGGGAGTGAGCTAGGAGTAGTGTCAGGGTCCGAGTTACGTGTAATGTCAGGGTCTTGGTTTGGGACAGTGTCAGGGCCTGGTTTAGCACGAGTCTCCAGGCCGTAGTTAGGGAGCGGTTCACAGCATCGGGAGTAATTTCAGCGCCTTATTTATGTTCAGCATCAGGGATGATTTAGTTAGCATAAGAGGAGCCATTCCTGCAAGAACCTTGAAGGCCAACACACGAGAATGTAAAAGTGAACCATGCATGCTGCTATGAAGGAATATTCCACAGCAGTTGAGTACACTTTGTTTAAGGTTAACAAGAGTTTAAAAATTATTGTTTTAAGAAAACAATATTCATATGATGAAAGAATTTCATCGTAAAGAATCTCTTTCCCTAAACTTGACATTAGCTAAAGTCAAGATTAGATTAAGGTCTAGGGGTAGTGTCAGTTAATGACCTGGATTTGGTGTCAAGACCTTAGTTACTTAGAGAATCAAGGCCTAAAATTTAGGACCTGCGTCAAGATTTTCGGTAGGGACAGCGTCAGACCTGACTTATGGAGAACGTCAGGGCCTGAGTGAGGCCTAGCGTCAGCCCCCTAGCTGCAGACACAGTCAGGGTACGACTTAGGAGCAGCATAAACACCTTGGTTGGGTCAGCGAAAGGTCATAGTGAAAGACATGAGCAGGCCTTGAGTGAGTCACAGAATCAAGGCCTCACTTAGGGAAAGCTTCAGGGCCTGAGTTAGGCACAGTGTCAGGTCTTCACTTACAGACACCGACCGGTTTGGGACAGTGTCAGGATCGTGCATAGAAATGTGTCAGGAAATTACCTCAGGACAGTGTCCGGATTTTAGTTATTGATTGCAACAGGTGCCATGTTAGGGACAGATTCCGGGCTTTAGTGAGAGATAGTGTCAAGGCCTTTGTTCGGATTAGTCAGGGCTTAGTTAGGGATACTATTAGGGTTTCATTTAGGATAAGATGCAGGACATGAGCTTGGGACAGACTCATGATCCGAGCCAGGGATAGTGTCAGAAAATGACCTGGGTTGGTGTCAAGACCTTAGTTATTTAGAGAATCAGGGCCTAATTTAGGACCTGTGTCAGGGCTTCGGGTAGGGACAGCGTCAGAGCCTGACTTAGGGAGAACGTCTAGGCCTGAGTGAGGCCTAGTGCCAGCCCACCTGCTGGAGACACAGTCAGGGCATGACGTAGGAACAGCATCAGGGCCTTTGTGGGGTTAGCATGCAGGTCATAGTGAAAGACATGAACAGGGCCTGTGTTAGTCACAGAATCAAGGCCTCAGTCAGGGAAAGCTTCAGGGCCTGAGTTAGGAACAGCCTCAGGTCTTCACTTAAGGACGGCAACAGGCTTTCTTTTGGAAAGTATCAGAACAGTGGATAGAAATGAGTCAGGATATTAGCTCAGGACAGTGTCCGGATTTTAGTTATTGATTGCAACAGGTCCCATGTTAGGGACAGATTCCGGGCTTTAGTGAGAGATAGTGTCAAGGCCTTTGTTCGGATTAGTCAGGGCTTAGTTAGGGATACTATTAGGGTTTCATTTAGGATAAGATGCAGGACATGAGCTTGGGACAGAGTCAGGTTCCGGGCCAGGGATAACGTCACGAAATGACCCAGGAAAAGCGTGAAGACCTTCGTTATTGAGAGCCTCAGGGCCTTACTTAGGACCAGCGTGAGGGCCTAAATCAGGACCACTGCCAGGGCTTCCTATACAGACAGCGTCAGAGCATAAGGAAGGTACAGCCAAAGGGCCTAAGTGAGGCTTATCTTTAGTTCCTGAGTTCGGGACACTGTCAGGGCAAGACATAGGAGCTGCAGAAGAGCCTCTGTGGCATCAGCGTGAGGGTCTTCACTAAAGACATTATCAGGGCCTCTGTTACTGAGAGCCTCAGGGCCTCATTTTCAGACAGCATCAAGGCTTACTTTGGGTCAGTTTCAGGACCTTGGTAAGACCTGGGTCAGGATATTAACTCAGGATAATATCAGGACTTTAGATATTGGCGGCAGTAGGGCCTTAGTTAGAGTCAGTGTCAGGGTCTGAGTTAGGAATATCATTATGGGCTTTGTTAGGTAATAGTGTCAGGGAGTGAGCTAGGAGTAGTGTCAGGGTCCGAGTTACGTGTAATGTCAGGGTCTTGGTTTGGGACAGTGTCAGGGCCTGGTTTAGCACGAGTCTCCAGGCCGTAGTTAGGGACAGGTTCAGAGCATCGGGAGTAATTTCAGCGCCTTATTTATGTTCAGCATCAGGGATGATTTAGTTAGCATAAGAGGAGCCATTCCTGCAAGAACCCTGAAGGCCAACACACAAGAATGTAAAAGTGAACCATGCATGCTGCTATGAAGGAATATTCCACAGCAGTTGAGTACACTTTGTTTAAGGTTAACAAGAGTTTAAAAATTATTGTTTTAAGAAACCAATATTCATATGATGAAAGAATTTCATCGTAAAGAATCTCTTTCCCTAAACTTGACATTAGCTAAAGTCAAGATTAGATTAAGGTCTAGGGGTAGTGTCAGTTAATGACCTAGTTTTAGTGTCAAGACCTTACTTACTTAGAGAATCAAGGCCTAAAATTTAGGACCTGCGTCAAGATTTTCGGTAGGGACAGCGTCAGACCTGACTTATGGAGAACTTCAGGGCCTGAGTGAGGCCTAGCGTCATCCCCGTAGCTGTAGACACAGTCAGGGCATGACTTAGGAGCAGCATAAACACCTTGGTTGGGTCAGCGAAAGGTCATAGTGAAAGACATGAGCAGGCCTTGAGTGAGTCACAGAATCAAGGCCTCCGTTAGGGAAAGCTTCAGGGCCTGAGTTAGGCACAGTGTCTGGTCTTCACTTAAAGACACCGACCGGTTTGGGACAGTGTCAGGATCGTGCATAGAAATGTGTCAGGAAAGTATCTCAGGACAGTGTCCGGATTTTAGTTATTGATTGCAACAGGTCCCATGTTAGGGACAGATTCCGGGCTTTAGTGAGAGATAGTGTCAAGGCCTTTGTTCGGATTGGTCAGGGCTTAGTTAGGCATACTATTAGGGTTTCATTTAGGATAAGATGCAGGACATTAGCTTGGGACAGAGTCAGGTTCCGGGCCAGGGATAACGTCACGAAATGACCCAGGAAAAGCGTGAAGACCTTCGTTATTGCGAGCCTCAGGGCCTTACTTAGGACCAGCGTGAGGGCCTAAATCAGGACCACTGCCAGGGCTTCCTATACAGACAGCGTCAGAGCATAAGGAAGGTACAGCCAAAGGGCCTAAGTGAGGCTTATCTTTAGGGCCTGAGTTCGGGACACTGTCAGGGCATGACTTAGGAGCAGCAGAAGGGCCTCTTTGGGATCAGCGTCAGGTTCTTCATTAAAGACATTATCAGGGCCTCTGTTAGGGAGAGCCTCAGGGCCTTATTTATGGACAGCATCAAGGCTTAGTTTTAGTCAGTTTCAGGACCTTGGTAAGACCTGGGTCAGGATATTAACTCAGGATAGTATCAGGATTTTAGATATTGGCGGCAGCTGGGCTTTAGTTAGAAACAGTGTCAGGGCCTGAGTTAGGACTAGCATTATGGCCTTTGTTAGGTATAGTGTCAGGGACTGAGCTAGGAGTTGTGTGAGGGCCTTTGCTAGGGACAGTGTCAGGGCCTGAGCTAGGATGAGCCTCCAGGCCTCAGTTTGGGACAGGTTCACAGCCTTGAGACTAATTTCAGGACGTTATTTAGGGACAGCATCAGGGATTTAGTTAGCATAACAGTAGGCATTCCTACAAGCACCCTTTAAGCCAACACACGCAGATGCAGAAGGAAACCATACACGCTGGTATAAAGGAATATTCCGCAGAAGTTGAGTACATTTTGTTTAAGGTCGGTAAGAGTTTAAACATTATTTTTTTCAGAAAACTCTATTCAGAAGATGAAAGAATTTCATCCTAAAGAATCTCTTTAGATAAATTTGACATTAGCAACGGACAAGGTTACATTCAGGTCTAGGGCTAGTGTCAGGTAATGACCTAGGTTTGGAATCAAGCCCTTAGGTACTTAGAGAATCAGGGCCTAATTTAAGACCTGTGCCAGGGCTTCGGGTAGGGACAGCGTCAGAGCCTGATATAGGGAGAAGGTGAGGGCCTGAGTGAGGCCCCTAGATGCAGACACTGTCAGGGCATGACTTAAGAGCAGCATTCAGGGCGTTTGTGGAGTCAGCATTCGGGTCATAGTGAAAGACATGAGCAGGGCCTGAGTGAGTCAGAGAATCGAGGCCTCAGTTAGGGAAATCTTGAGGTCCTGAGTTAGGCACAGCCTCTCGTCTTCAGTTAAGGACAGCGACAGGCCTTTCTTTGGGACTGTGTCTGGTGGGTGGATAGAAATGTGTCAGGATATTAGCTCAGGATAGTGTCCGGATTTTCATTATTGACTGCAGAAGGTCCCATGTTAGGGACAGATTCTGGGCCTTAGTGAGAGATAGGGTGAAAGTCTTAGTTAGGATCAGTGAGCGACTTAGTTAGGGAGAGTATTAGGGTTTCAATTAGGATAAGATGCAGGACATTAGCTTGGGACAGAGTCACGATCCGAGCCAGGGATAGTGTCAGCCAATGACCTGGGTTGGTGTCAAGACCTTAGTTACTTAGAGAATCAGGGCCTAATTTAGGACCTGTGTCAGGGTTTCGGGTAGGGACAGCGTCAGAGCCTGACTTAGGGAGAACATCTAGGCCTGAGTGCGGCCTAGTGTCAGCCCACTAGCTGGAGTCACAGGGCATGACGTAGGAATAGCATCAGGGCCTTTGTTGGGTCAGCATTCGGGTCATAGTGAAAGAAATGAGCAGGGCCTGTGTTAGTCACAGAATCAAGGCCTCAGTTAGGGAAAGTTTCAGGGCCTGAGTTAGGCACAGCCTCAGGTCTTCACTTAAGGACGGCAACAGGCTTTCTTTTGGAAAGTATCAGGACAGTGGATAGAAAGGAGTCAGGGTAATAGCTCAGGACAGTGTCCGGATTTTAGTTATTGATTGCAGCAGGGACCATTAGGGATATATTCTGGGTGTTGGTGAGAGATAGTGTGAAGGCCCTTGTTAGGTTTAATCAGGGCTTAGTTAGGGATACTATTAGGGTTTCATTTAGGATAAGATGCAGGACATGAGCTTGGGACAGAGTCAGGTTCCGGGCCAGGGATAGCGTCGCGAAATGACCCAGGAAATGCGTGAAGACCTTCGTTATTGAGAGCCTCAGGGCCTTACTTAGGACCAGCGTCAGGGCCTAAATCAGGACCACTGCCAGGTCTTCCTATACAGACAGCGTCAGAGCATAAGGAAGGTACAGCCAAAGGGCCTAAGTGAGGCTTATCTTTAGGGCCTGAGTTCGGGACACTGTCAGGGCATGACTTAGGAGCAGCAGAAGGGCCTCTGTGGGATCAGTGTCAGGTTCTTCATTAAAGACATTATCAGGGTCTCTGTTAGGGAGAGCCTCAGGGCCTCATTTATGGACAGCATCAAGGCTTACTTTTAGTCAGTTTCAGGACCTTGGTAAGACCTGGGTCAGGATATTAACTCAGGATAATATCAGGATTTTAGATATTGGCGGCAGCTGGGCTTTAGTTAGAAACAGTGTCAGGGCCTGAGTTAGGACTAGCATTATAGCCTTTGTTAGGTATAGTCAGGGCCTTTTCTAGGGACAATGTCAGGTTCCGGGCCTTAGTGAGAAGTCGTGTCAAGGCCTTAGGCAGGATTATTCAGGGCCCTAGTTACGGAGAGTGTTAGGGTTTCATTTAGGATAAGATGCAGGACATGAGCTTGGGACAGAGTCAGGTTCCGGGCCAGGGATAGTGTCAGGAAACGACCAAGAGAAAGCGTTAAAACCTTAGTTATTGAGAGCATCGGGGCCTGACTTAGGACCAGAGTCAGGCCCTAAATCACGACCACTGCCCTGGCTTCATATAAGGACAGCATCAGAGCCTAAGTAAGGTACAGCCCAAGTGCCTAAGTGAGGCCTATCTTTAGGATCTGAGTTAGGGAAAGTGTCAGGGCATGACTTAGGAGCAGCAGAAGGGCCTCTGTGGGATCAGCCTGAGGGTCTTCATTAAAGACATTATCAGGGCCTCTGTTAGGGAGAGCCTCAGGACCTCATTTTCGGACAGCATCAAGGCTTACTTTGGGTCAGTTTCAGGACCTTGGTAAGACCTGGGTCAGGATATTAACTCAGGATAGTATCAGGACTTTAGATATTGGCGGCAGTAGGGCCTTAGTTAGAGTCAGTGTCAGGGTCTGAGTTAGGAATATCATTATGGCCTTTGTCAGGTATAGTGTCAGGGAGTGAGCTAGGAGTAGTGTCAGGGTCCGAGTTACGTGTAATGTCAGGGTCTTGGTTAGGGACAGTGTCAGCGCCTGGGTTAGCACGAGTCTCCAGGCCGTAGTTAGGGAGCGGTTCACAGCATCGGGAGTAATTTCAGCGCCTTATTTATGTTCAGCATCAGGGATGATTTAGTTAGCATAAGAGGAGCCATTCCTGCAAGAACCCTGAAGGCCAACACACAAGAATGTAAAAGTGAACCATGCACGCTGCTATGAAGGAATATTCCACAGCAGTTGAGTACACTTTGTTTAAGGTTAACAAGAGTTTAAAAATTATTGTTTTAAGAAACCAATATTCATATGATGAAAGAATTTCATCGTAAAGAATCTCTTTCCCTAAACTTGACATTAGCTAAAGTCAAGATTAGATTAAGGTCTAGGGGTAGTGTCAGTTAATGACCTGGATTTGGTGTCAAGACCTTAGTTACTTAGAGAATCAAGGCCTAAAATTTAGGACCTGCGTCAAGATTTTCGGTAGGGACAGATTCAGACCTGACTTATGGAGAACGTCAAGGCCTGAGTGAGGCCTAGCGTCAGCCTCCTAGCTGCAGACACAGTCAGGGTACGACTTAGGAGCAGCATAAACACCTTGGTTGGGTCAGCGAAAGGTCATAGTGAAAGACATGAGCAGGCCTTGAGTGAGTCACAGAATCAAGGCCTCACTTAGGGAAAGCTTCAGGGCCTGAGTTAGGCACAGTGTCAGGTCTTCACTTAAAGACACCGACCGGTTTGGGACAGTGTCAGGATCGTGCATAGAAATGTGTCAGGAAATTATCTCAGGACAGTGTCCGGATTTTAGTTATTGATTGCAACAGGTGCCATGTTAGGGACAGATTCCGGGCTTTAGTGAGAGATAGTGTCAAGGCCTTTGTTCGGATTGGTCAGGGCTTAGTTAGGGATACTATTAGGGTTTCATTTATTATAAGATGCAGGACATGAGCTTGGGACAGAGTCAGGTTCCGGGCCAGGGATAGCGTCACGAAATGACCCAGGAAAAGCGTGAAGACCTTCGTTATTGCGAGCCTCAGGGCCTTACTTAGGACCAGCGTGAGGGCCTAAATCAGGACCACTGCCAGGGCTTCCTATACAGACAGCGTCAGAGCATAAGGAAGGTACAGCCAAAGGGCCTAAGTGAGGCTTCTCTTTAGGGCCTGAGTTCGGGACACTGTCAGGGCATGACTTAGGAGCAGCAGAAGGGCCTCTGTGGGATCAGCGTCAGGTTCTTCATTAAAGACATTATCAGGGCCTCTGTTAGGGAGAGCCTCAGGGCCTCATTTATGGACAGCATCAAGGCTTACTTTGGGTCAGTTTCAGGACCTTGGTAAGACCTGGGTCAGGATATTAACTCAGGATAGTATCAGGATTTTAGATATTGGCGGCAGCTGGGCTGTAGTTAGAAACAGTGTCAGGGCCTGAGTTAGGACTAGCATTATAGCCTTTGTTAGGTATAGTGTCAGGGACTGAGCTAGGAGTTGTGTCAGGGCCTGAGCTAGGATGAGCCTCCAGGCCTCAGTTTGGGAGGGGTTCACAGCCTTGGGAGGAGTTTCCTGAATTTAATTAGGGAAAACATCAGGGATTTAGCATAATAAGAGTTAGTTCGTTAGCATAAGAGGAGGTATTCCTACAAGCACCCTGAAAGCCAACACAGGCAAATGCAGAAGTAAACCAGGCAGGCTGGTATAAAGGAATATTCCACAGAAGTTGAGTACATTTTGTTTAAGTTCAGTAAGAGTTTAAACATTATTTTTTTCAGAAAACTCTATTCAGAAGATGAAAGAATTTCATCCTAAAGAATCTCTTTAGCTAAATTTAACATTAGCAAAAGAGAAGTTTACGTTCAGGTCTAGGGCTAGTGTCAGGTAATGACCTAGGTTTGGAATCAAGCCCTTAGTTACTTATAGAATCAGGGCCTAATTTAGGATCTGTGCCAGGGCTTCGGGTAGGGACAGTGTCAGAGCCTGGTATAGGGAGAAAGTGAGGGCCTGAGTGAGGCCTAGCATCAGGCCCCTAGATGCAGACACTGTCAGGGCATGACTTAGGAGCAGCATCAGGGCGTTTGTGGAGTCAGCATTCGGGTCATAGTGAAAGACATGAGCAGGGCTTGAGTGAGTCACAGAATCAAGGCCTGGGTTAAGGAAAGCTTCAGGGCCTGAGTTAGGCACAGCCTCACGTCTTCAGTTAAGGAGAGCGACAGGGCTCTCTTTGGGACAGTGTCAGAACCTTGGATAGAAATGTGTCAGCATATTAGCTCAGGATAGTGTCCGGATTTTAGTTATTGATTGCAGCAGGACCCATGTTAGGGACAGATTCCAGGCCTTAGTGAGAGATAGTGTCAAGACCTTAGTTACTGAGAGCATCAGGGCCTTCTTTAGAAGCAATGTTAGGGCTTCATGTAAAAATCGCATCCCGGACTGGCTTGGGGTGAGCGACAGGGCCTGAGTGAGGCCTAGCGTCATTCCTGTAGGTGGGGACACTGTCAGGGCGTGACACAGGAGCAGCATCAGTGCCGTTGTTGGATCAGCATTATGGTCTTCGTTAAAGACATGAGCAGGCCTTCTGTTAGGGACAGCGTCACGGCTTACTTAGCGATATTTTCAGGACCTTAGTAAGAGATGGGATAGTAAATTAGCTGAGGATAGTGTGAGGACTTTAGATATTGATGGCATCAGGGCCTTAGTTAGGGACAGTGTCAGGCCTTGAGTTAGGCCTAACATCCAGGCCTTAGTTAGGGACAGTGTCACGGCATGGGGACTCAATTCAGGTCCTGACATGGGCACAGCATAAGGGCTTCAGTTAGCATAAGAGGCAGGACATTAGCTAGGGACAGGGTTAGGGTAAAGTCTAGGGATTGTGTCAGCAAATGACCTCGGGATAGTGTCAAGACCTTAGTTACTGAGAACCTGAGGGCCTTATTTAGGACCAGCATCAGGACCGGACTTAGGGCAAGAAACAGGGCCTGAGTGAGGCCCAGCTTCAGGCCCCTAGCTGGAGACAGTGTCAGGGCATGACGTCGAAGCAGCATCCGGGCCTTGGTTGGGTCAGCATTCGGGTCATAGTTAAGGACATGAGCAGGGCCTGAGTGCGTCAGAGAATCGAGGCCTCCGTTAGGGAAAGCTTCAGGGCCTGAGTTAGGCACAGCCTCAGGTCTTCATTTAAGGACAGCGACAGGCCTTTCTTTGGGACTGTGTCAGGTCCGTGGATAGAAAAGTGTCAGCATATTAGCTCAGGATAGTGTCCGGATTTTCATTATTGATTGCAGCAGGGCCCATGTTAGGGATAGATTCTGGGCCTTAGTGAGAGATAGGGTCAATGCCTTAATTAGGATTAGTCCGGGCCTTAGTTAGGGAGAGTATTAGGGTTTCAATTAGGATAAGATGCAGGACATTACCTTGGGACAGAGTCATGATCCGAGCCAGGGATAGTGTCAGAAAATGACCTGGGTTGGTGTCAAGACCTTAGTTATTTAGAGAATCAGGGCCTAATTTAGGACCTGTGTCAGGGCTTCGGGTAGGGACATCGTCAGAGCCTGACTTAGGGAGAACGTCTAGGCCTGAGTGAGGCCTAGTGCCAGCCCACCTGCTGGAGACACAGTCAGGGCATGACGTAGGAACAGCATCAGGGCCTTTGTGGGGTCAGCATGCAGGTCATAGTGAAAGACATGAACAGGGCCTGTGTTAGTCACAGAATCAAGGCCTCAGTTAGGGAAAGCTGCAGGGCCTGAGTTAGGCACAGCCTCAGGTCTTCACTTAAGGACGGCAACAGGCTTTCTTTTGGAAAGTATCAGGACAGTGGCTAGAAATGTGTCAGGATATTAGCTCTGGACAGTGTCCTTTTTTTAGTTATTAATTGCAGCAGGGACCATTAGGGACAGATTCCGGGCGCTCGTGAGAGATAGTGTGAAGGCCTTTGTTCGGATTGGTCAGGGCTTAGTTAGGGATACTATTAGGGTTTCATTTAGGATAAGATGCAGGACATGAGCTTGGGACAGAGTCAGGTTCCGGGCCAGGGATAGCGTCACGAAATGACCCAGGAAAAGCGTGAAGACCTTCGTTATTGAGAGCCTCAGGGCCTTACTTAGGACCAGCGTGAGGGCCTAAATCAGGACCACTGCCAGGGCTTCCTATACAGACAGCGTCAGAGCATAAGGAAGGTACAGCCAAAGGGCCTAAGTGAGGCTTATCTTTAGGGCCTGAGTTCGGGACACTGTCAGGGCATGACTTAGGAGCAGCAGAAGGGCCTCTGTGGGATCAGCGTGAGGGTCTTCACTAAAGACATTATCAGGGCCTCTGTTAGGGAGAGCCTCAGGGCCTCATTTTCGGACAGCATCAAGGCTTACTTTGGGTCAGTTTCAGGACCTTGGTAAGACCTGGGTCAGGATATTAACTCAGGATAGCATCAGGACTTTAGATATTGGCGGCAGTAGGGCCTTAGTTAGAGTCAGTGTCAGGGTGTGAGTTAGGAATATCATTATGGGCTTTGTTAGGTAATAGTGTCAGGGAGTGAGCTAGGAGTAGTGTCAGGGTCCGAGTTACGTGTAATGTCAGGGTCTTGGTTTGGGACAGTGTCAGGGCCTGGTTTAGCACGAGTCTCCAGGCCGTAGTTAGGGACAGGTTCAGAGCATCGGGAGTAATTTCAGCGCCTTATTTATGTTCAGCATCAGGGATGATTTAGTTAGCATAAGAGGAGCCATTCCTGCAAGAACCTTGAAGGCCAACACACGAGAATGTAAAAGTGAACCATGCATGCTGCTATGAAGGAATATTCCACAGCAGTTGAGTACACTTTGTTTAAGGTTAACAAGAGTTTAAAAATTATTGTTTTAAGAAAACAATATTCATATGATGAAAGAATTTCATCGTAAAGAATCTCTTTCCCTAAACTTGACATTAGCTAAAGTCAAGATTAGATTAAGGTCTAGGGGTAGTGTCAGTTAATGACCTGGATTTGGTGTCAAGACCTTAGTTACTTAGAGAATCAAGGCCTAAAATTTAGGACCTGCGTCAAGATTTTCGGTAGGGACAGCGTCAGACCTGACTTATGGAGAACGTCAGGGCCTGAGTGAGGCCTAGCGTCAGCCCCCTAGCTGCAGACACAGTCAGGGTACGACTTAGGAGCAGCATAAACACCTTGGTTGGGTCAGCGAAAGGTCATAGTGAAAGACATGAGCAGGCCTTGAGTGAGTCACAGAATCAAGGCCTCACTTAGGGAAAGCTTCAGGGCCTGAGTTAGGCACAGTGTCAGGTCTTCACTTACAGACACCGACCGGTTTGGGACAGTGTCAGGATCGTGCATAGAAATGTGTCAGGAAATTACCTCAGGACAGTGTCCGGATTTTAGTTATTGATTGCAACAGGTGCCATGTTAGGGACAGATTCCGGGCTTTAGTGAGAGATAGTGTCAAGGCCTTTGTTCGGATTAGTCAGGGCTTAGTTAGGGATACTATTAGGGTTTCATTTAGGATAAGATGCAGGACATGAGCTTGGGACAGACTCATGATCCGAGCCAGGGATAGTGTCAGAAAATGACCTGGGTTGGTGTCAAGACCTTAGTTATTTAGAGAATCAGGGCCTAATTTAGGACCTGTGTCAGGGCTTCGGGTAGGGACAGCGTCAGAGCCTGACTTAGGGAGAACGTCTAGGCCTGAGTGAGGCCTAGTGCCAGCCCACCTGCTGGAGACACAGTCAGGGCATGACGTAGGAACAGCATCAGGGCCTTTGTGGGGTTAGCATGCAGGTCATAGTGAAAGACATGAACAGGGCCTGTGTTAGTCACAGAATCAAGGCCTCAGTCAGGGAAAGCTTCAGGGCCTGAGTTAGGAACAGCCTCAGGTCTTCACTTAAGGACGGCAACAGGCTTTCTTTTGGAAAGTATCAGAACAGTGGATAGAAATGAGTCAGGATATTAGCTCAGGACAGTGTCCGGATTTTAGTTATTGATTGCAACAGGTCCCATGTTAGGGACAGATTCCGGGCTTTAGTGAGAGATAGTGTCAAGGCCTTTGTTCGGATTAGTCAGGGCTTAGTTAGGGATACTATTAGGGTTTCATTTAGGATAAGATGCAGGACATGAGCTTGGGACAGAGTCAGGTTCCGGGCCAGGGATAACGTCACGAAATGACCCAGGAAAAGCGTGAAGACCTTCGTTATTGAGAGCCTCAGGGCCTTACTTAGGACCAGCGTGAGGGCCTAAATCAGGACCACTGCCAGGGCTTCCTATACAGACAGCGTCAGAGCATAAGGAAGGTACAGCCAAAGGGCCTAAGTGAGGCTTATCTTTAGTTCCTGAGTTCGGGACACTGTCAGGGCAAGACATAGGAGCTGCAGAAGAGCCTCTGTGGCATCAGCGTGAGGGTCTTCACTAAAGACATTATCAGGGCCTCTGTTACTGAGAGCCTCAGGGCCTCATTTTCAGACAGCATCAAGGCTTACTTTGGGTCAGTTTCAGGACCTTGGTAAGACCTGGGTCAGGATATTAACTCAGGATAATATCAGGACTTTAGATATTGGCGGCAGTAGGGCCTTAGTTAGAGTCAGTGTCAGGGTCTGAGTTAGGAATATCATTATGGGCTTTGTTAGGTAATAGTGTCAGGGAGTGAGCTAGGAGTAGTGTCAGGGTCCGAGTTACGTGTAATGTCAGGGTCTTGGTTTGGGACAGTGTCAGGGCCTGGTTTAGCACGAGTCTCCAGGCCGTAGTTAGGGACAGGTTCAGAGCATCGGGAGTAATTTCAGCGCCTTATTTATGTTCAGCATCAGGGATGATTTAGTTAGCATAAGAGGAGCCATTCCTGCAAGAACCCTGAAGGCCAACACACAAGAATGTAAAAGTGAACCATGCATGCTGCTATGAAGGAATATTCCACAGCAGTTGAGTACACTTTGTTTAAGGTTAACAAGAGTTTAAAAATTATTGTTTTAAGAAACCAATATTCATATGATGAAAGAATTTCATCGTAAAGAATCTCTTTCCCTAAACTTGACATTAGCTAAAGTCAAGATTAGATTAAGGTCTAGGGGTAGTGTCAGTTAATGACCTAGTTTTAGTGTCAAGACCTTACTTACTTAGAGAATCAAGGCCTAAAATTTAGGACCTGCGTCAAGATTTTCGGTAGGGACAGCGTCAGACCTGACTTATGGAGAACTTCAGGGCCTGAGTGAGGCCTAGCGTCATCCCCGTAGCTGTAGACACAGTCAGGGCATGACTTAGGAGCAGCATAAACACCTTGGTTGGGTCAGCGAAAGGTCATAGTGAAAGACATGAGCAGGCCTTGAGTGAGTCACAGAATCAAGGCCTCCGTTAGGGAAAGCTTCAGGGCCTGAGTTAGGCACAGTGTCTGGTCTTCACTTAAAGACACCGACCGGTTTGGGACAGTGTCAGGATCGTGCATAGAAATGTGTCAGGAAAGTATCTCAGGACAGTGTCCGGATTTTAGTTATTGATTGCAACAGGTCCCATGTTAGGGACAGATTCCGGGCTTTAGTGAGAGATAGTGTCAAGGCCTTTGTTCGGATTGGTCAGGGCTTAGTTAGGCATACTATTAGGGTTTCATTTAGGATAAGATGCAGGACATTAGCTTGGGACAGAGTCAGGTTCCGGGCCAGGGATAACGTCACGAAATGACCCAGGAAAAGCGTGAAGACCTTCGTTATTGCGAGCCTCAGGGCCTTACTTAGGACCAGCGTGAGGGCCTAAATCAGGACCACTGCCAGGGCTTCCTATACAGACAGCGTCAGAGCATAAGGAAGGTACAGCCAAAGGGCCTAAGTGAGGCTTATCTTTAGGGCCTGAGTTCGGGACACTGTCAGGGCATGACTTAGGAGCAGCAGAAGGGCCTCTTTGGGATCAGCGTCAGGTTCTTCATTAAAGACATTATCAGGGCCTCTGTTAGGGAGAGCCTCAGGGCCTTATTTATGGACAGCATCAAGGCTTAGTTTTAGTCAGTTTCAGGACCTTGGTAAGACCTGGGTCAGGATATTAACTCAGGATAGTATCAGGATTTTAGATATTGGCGGCAGCTGGGCTTTAGTTAGAAACAGTGTCAGGGCCTGAGTTAGGACTAGCATTATGGCCTTTGTTAGGTATAGTGTCAGGGACTGAGCTAGGAGTTGTGTGAGGGCCTTTGCTAGGGACAGTGTCAGGGCCTGAGCTAGGATGAGCCTCCAGGCCTCAGTTTGGGACAGGTTCACAGCCTTGAGACTAATTTCAGGACGTTATTTAGGGACAGCATCAGGGATTTAGTTAGCATAACAGTAGGCATTCCTACAAGCACCCTTTAAGCCAACACACGCAGATGCAGAAGGAAACCATACACGCTGGTATAAAGGAATATTCCGCAGAAGTTGAGTACATTTTGTTTAAGGTCGGTAAGAGTTTAAACATTATTTTTTTCAGAAAACTCTATTCAGAAGATGAAAGAATTTCATCCTAAAGAATCTCTTTAGATAAATTTGACATTAGCAACGGACAAGGTTACATTCAGGTCTAGGGCTAGTGTCAGGTAATGACCTAGGTTTGGAATCAAGCCCTTAGGTACTTAGAGAATCAGGGCCTAATTTAAGACCTGTGCCAGGGCTTCGGGTAGGGACAGCGTCAGAGCCTGATATAGGGAGAAGGTGAGGGCCTGAGTGAGGCCCCTAGATGCAGACACTGTCAGGGCATGACTTAAGAGCAGCATTCAGGGCGTTTGTGGAGTCAGCATTCGGGTCATAGTGAAAGACATGAGCAGGGCCTGAGTGAGTCAGAGAATCGAGGCCTCAGTTAGGGAAATCTTGAGGTCCTGAGTTAGGCACAGCCTCTCGTCTTCAGTTAAGGACAGCGACAGGCCTTTCTTTGGGACTGTGTCTGGTGGGTGGATAGAAATGTGTCAGGATATTAGCTCAGGATAGTGTCCGGATTTTCATTATTGACTGCAGAAGGTCCCATGTTAGGGACAGATTCTGGGCCTTAGTGAGAGATAGGGTGAAAGTCTTAGTTAGGATCAGTGAGCGACTTAGTTAGGGAGAGTATTAGGGTTTCAATTAGGATAAGATGCAGGACATTAGCTTGGGACAGAGTCACGATCCGAGCCAGGGATAGTGTCAGCCAATGACCTGGGTTGGTGTCAAGACCTTAGTTACTTAGAGAATCAGGGCCTAATTTAGGACCTGTGTCAGGGTTTCGGGTAGGGACAGCGTCAGAGCCTGACTTAGGGAGAACATCTAGGCCTGAGTGCGGCCTAGTGTCAGCCCACTAGCTGGAGTCACAGGGCATGACGTAGGAATAGCATCAGGGCCTTTGTTGGGTCAGCATTCGGGTCATAGTGAAAGAAATGAGCAGGGCCTGTGTTAGTCACAGAATCAAGGCCTCAGTTAGGGAAAGTTTCAGGGCCTGAGTTAGGCACAGCCTCAGGTCTTCACTTAAGGACGGCAACAGGCTTTCTTTTGGAAAGTATCAGGACAGTGGATAGAAAGGAGTCAGGGTAATAGCTCAGGACAGTGTCCGGATTTTAGTTATTGATTGCAGCAGGGACCATTAGGGATATATTCTGGGTGTTGGTGAGAGATAGTGTGAAGGCCCTTGTTAGGTTTAATCAGGGCTTAGTTAGGGATACTATTAGGGTTTCATTTAGGATAAGATGCAGGACATGAGCTTGGGACAGAGTCAGGTTCCGGGCCAGGGATAGCGTCGCGAAATGACCCAGGAAATGCGTGAAGACCTTCGTTATTGAGAGCCTCAGGGCCTTACTTAGGACCAGCGTCAGGGCCTAAATCAGGACCACTGCCAGGTCTTCCTATACAGACAGCGTCAGAGCATAAGGAAGGTACAGCCAAAGGGCCTAAGTGAGGCTTATCTTTAGGGCCTGAGTTCGGGACACTGTCAGGGCATGACTTAGGAGCAGCAGAAGGGCCTCTGTGGGATCAGTGTCAGGTTCTTCATTAAAGACATTATCAGGGTCTCTGTTAGGGAGAGCCTCAGGGCCTCATTTATGGACAGCATCAAGGCTTACTTTTAGTCAGTTTCAGGACCTTGGTAAGACCTGGGTCAGGATATTAACTCAGGATAATATCAGGATTTTAGATATTGGCGGCAGCTGGGCTTTAGTTAGAAACAGTGTCAGGGCCTGAGTTAGGACTAGCATTATAGCCTTTGTTAGGTATAGTCAGGGCCTTTTCTAGGGACAATGTCAGGTTCCGGGCCTTAGTGAGAAGTCGTGTCAAGGCCTTAGGCAGGATTATTCAGGGCCCTAGTTACGGAGAGTGTTAGGGTTTCATTTAGGATAAGATGCAGGACATGAGCTTGGGACAGAGTCAGGTTCCGGGCCAGGGATAGTGTCAGGAAACGACCAAGAGAAAGCGTTAAAACCTTAGTTATTGAGAGCATCGGGGCCTGACTTAGGACCAGAGTCAGGCCCTAAATCACGACCACTGCCCTGGCTTCATATAAGGACAGCATCAGAGCCTAAGTAAGGTACAGCCCAAGTGCCTAAGTGAGGCCTATCTTTAGGATCTGAGTTAGGGAAAGTGTCAGGGCATGACTTAGGAGCAGCAGAAGGGCCTCTGTGGGATCAGCCTGAGGGTCTTCATTAAAGACATTATCAGGGCCTCTGTTAGGGAGAGCCTCAGGACCTCATTTTCGGACAGCATCAAGGCTTACTTTGGGTCAGTTTCAGGACCTTGGTAAGACCTGGGTCAGGATATTAACTCAGGATAGTATCAGGACTTTAGATATTGGCGGCAGTAGGGCCTTAGTTAGAGTCAGTGTCAGGGTCTGAGTTAGGAATATCATTATGGCCTTTGTCAGGTATAGTGTCAGGGAGTGAGCTAGGAGTAGTGTCAGGGTCCGAGTTACGTGTAATGTCAGGGTCTTGGTTAGGGACAGTGTCAGCGCCTGGGTTAGCACGAGTCTCCAGGCCGTAGTTAGGGAGCGGTTCACAGCATCGGGAGTAATTTCAGCGCCTTATTTATGTTCAGCATCAGGGATGATTTAGTTAGCATAAGAGGAGCCATTCCTGCAAGAACCCTGAAGGCCAACACACAAGAATGTAAAAGTGAACCATGCACGCTGCTATGAAGGAATATTCCACAGCAGTTGAGTACACTTTGTTTAAGGTTAACAAGAGTTTAAAAATTATTGTTTTAAGAAACCAATATTCATATGATGAAAGAATTTCATCGTAAAGAATCTCTTTCCCTAAACTTGACATTAGCTAAAGTCAAGATTAGATTAAGGTCTAGGGGTAGTGTCAGTTAATGACCTAGTTTTAGTGTCAAGACCTTACTTACTTAGAGAATCAAGGCCTAAAATTTAGGACCTGCGTCAAGATTTTCGGTAGGGACAGCGTCAGACCTGACTTATGGAGAACTTCAGGGCCTGAGTGAGGCCTAGCGTCATCCCCGTAGCTGTAGACACAGTCAGGGCATGACTTAGGAGCAGCATAAACACCTTGGTTGGGTCAGCGAAAGGTCATAGTGAAAGACATGAGCAGGCCTTGAGTGAGTCACAGAATCAAGGCCTCCGTTAGGGAAAGCTTCAGGGCCTGAGTTAGGCACAGTGTCTGGTCTTCACTTAAAGACACCGACCGGTTTGGGACAGTGTCAGGATCGTGCATAGAAATGTGTCAGGAAAGTATCTCAGGACAGTGTCCGGATTTTAGTTATTGATTGCAACAGGTCCCATGTTAGGGACAGATTCCGGGCTTTAGTGAGAGATAGTGTCAAGGCCTTTGTTCGGATTGGTCAGGGCTTAGTTAGGCATACTATTAGGGTTTCATTTAGGATAAGATGCAGGACATTAGCTTGGGACAGAGTCAGGTTCCGGGCCAGGGATAACGTCACGAAATGACCCAGGAAAAGCGTGAAGACCTTCGTTATTGCGAGCCTCAGGGCCTTACTTAGGACCAGCGTGAGGGCCTAAATCAGGACCACTGCCAGGGCTTCCTATACAGACAGCGTCAGAGCATAAGGAAGGTACAGCCAAAGGGCCTAAGTGAGGCTTATCTTTAGGGCCTGAGTTCGGGACACTGTCAGGGCATGACTTAGGAGCAGCAGAAGGGCCTCTTTGGGATCAGCGTCAGGTTCTTCATTAAAGACATTATCAGGGCCTCTGTTAGGGAGAGCCTCAGGGCCTTATTTATGGACAGCATCAAGGCTTAGTTTTAGTCAGTTTCAGGACCTTGGTAAGACCTGGGTCAGGATATTAACTCAGGATAGTATCAGGATTTTAGATATTGGCGGCAGCTGGGCTTTAGTTAGAAACAGTGTCAGGGCCTGAGTTAGGACTAGCATTATGGCCTTTGTTAGGTATAGTGTCAGGGACTGAGCTAGGAGTTGTGTGAGGGCCTTTGCTAGGGACAGTGTCAGGGCCTGAGCTAGGATGAGCCTCCAGGCCTCAGTTTGGGACAGGTTCACAGCCTTGAGACTAATTTCAGGACGTTATTTAGGGACAGCATCAGGGATTTAGTTAGCATAACAGTAGGCATTCCTACAAGCACCCTTTAAGCCAACACACGCAGATGCAGAAGGAAACCATACACGCTGGTATAAAGGAATATTCCGCAGAAGTTGAGTACATTTTGTTTAAGGTCGGTAAGAGTTTAAACATTATTTTTTTCAGAAAACTCTATTCAGAAGATGAAAGAATTTCATCCTAAAGAATCTCTTTAGATAAATTTGACATTAGCAACGGACAAGGTTACATTCAGGTCTAGGGCTAGTGTCAGGTAATGACCTAGGTTTGGAATCAAGCCCTTAGGTACTTAGAGAATCAGGGCCTAATTTAAGACCTGTGCCAGGGCTTCGGGTAGGGACAGCGTCAGAGCCTGATATAGGGAGAAGGTGAGGGCCTGAGTGAGGCCCCTAGATGCAGACACTGTCAGGGCATGACTTAAGAGCAGCATTCAGGGCGTTTGTGGAGTCAGCATTCGGGTCATAGTGAAAGACATGAGCAGGGCCTGAGTGAGTCAGAGAATCGAGGCCTCAGTTAGGGAAATCTTGAGGTCCTGAGTTAGGCACAGCCTCTCGTCTTCAGTTAAGGACAGCGACAGGCCTTTCTTTGGGACTGTGTCTGGTGGGTGGATAGAAATGTGTCAGGATATTAGCTCAGGATAGTGTCCGGATTTTCATTATTGACTGCAGAAGGTCCCATGTTAGGGACAGATTCTGGGCCTTAGTGAGAGATAGGGTGAAAGTCTTAGTTAGGATCAGTGAGCGACTTAGTTAGGGAGAGTATTAGGGTTTCAATTAGGATAAGATGCAGGACATTAGCTTGGGACAGAGTCACGATCCGAGCCAGGGATAGTGTCAGCCAATGACCTGGGTTGGTGTCAAGACCTTAGTTACTTAGAGAATCAGGGCCTAATTTAGGACCTGTGTCAGGGTTTCGGGTAGGGACAGCGTCAGAGCCTGACTTAGGGAGAACATCTAGGCCTGAGTGCGGCCTAGTGTCAGCCCACTAGCTGGAGTCACAGGGCATGACGTAGGAATAGCATCAGGGCCTTTGTTGGGTCAGCATTCGGGTCATAGTGAAAGAAATGAGCAGGGCCTGTGTTAGTCACAGAATCAAGGCCTCAGTTAGGGAAAGTTTCAGGGCCTGAGTTAGGCACAGCCTCAGGTCTTCACTTAAGGACGGCAACAGGCTTTCTTTTGGAAAGTATCAGGACAGTGGATAGAAAGGAGTCAGGGTAATAGCTCAGGACAGTGTCCGGATTTTAGTTATTGATTGCAGCAGGGACCATTAGGGATATATTCTGGGTGTTGGTGAGAGATAGTGTGAAGGCCCTTGTTAGGTTTAATCAGGGCTTAGTTAGGGATACTATTAGGGTTTCATTTAGGATAAGATGCAGGACATGAGCTTGGGACAGAGTCAGGTTCCGGGCCAGGGATAGCGTCGCGAAATGACCCAGGAAATGCGTGAAGACCTTCGTTATTGAGAGCCTCAGGGCCTTACTTAGGACCAGCGTCAGGGCCTAAATCAGGACCACTGCCAGGTCTTCCTATACAGACAGCGTCAGAGCATAAGGAAGGTACAGCCAAAGGGCCTAAGTGAGGCTTATCTTTAGGGCCTGAGTTCGGGACACTGTCAGGGCATGACTTAGGAGCAGCAGAAGGGCCTCTGTGGGATCAGTGTCAGGTTCTTCATTAAAGACATTATCAGGGTCTCTGTTAGGGAGAGCCTCAGGGCCTCATTTATGGACAGCATCAAGGCTTACTTTTAGTCAGTTTCAGGACCTTGGTAAGACCTGGGTCAGGATATTAACTCAGGATAATATCAGGATTTTAGATATTGGCGGCAGCTGGGCTTTAGTTAGAAACAGTGTCAGGGCCTGAGTTAGGACTAGCATTATAGCCTTTGTTAGGTATAGTCAGGGCCTTTTCTAGGGACAATGTCAGGTTCCGGGCCTTAGTGAGAAGTCGTGTCAAGGCCTTAGGCAGGATTATTCAGGGCCCTAGTTACGGAGAGTGTTAGGGTTTCATTTAGGATAAGATGCAGGACATGAGCTTGGGACAGAGTCAGGTTCCGGGCCAGGGATAGTGTCAGGAAACGACCAAGAGAAAGCGTTAAAACCTTAGTTATTGAGAGCATCGGGGCCTGACTTAGGACCAGAGTCAGGCCCTAAATCACGACCACTGCCCTGGCTTCATATAAGGACAGCATCAGAGCCTAAGTAAGGTACAGCCCAAGTGCCTAAGTGAGGCCTATCTTTAGGATCTGAGTTAGGGAAAGTGTCAGGGCATGACTTAGGAGCAGCAGAAGGGCCTCTGTGGGATCAGCCTGAGGGTCTTCATTAAAGACATTATCAGGGCCTCTGTTAGGGAGAGCCTCAGGACCTCATTTTCGGACAGCATCAAGGCTTACTTTGGGTCAGTTTCAGGACCTTGGTAAGACCTGGGTCAGGATATTAACTCAGGATAGTATCAGGACTTTAGATATTGGCGGCAGTAGGGCCTTAGTTAGAGTCAGTGTCAGGGTCTGAGTTAGGAATATCATTATGGCCTTTGTCAGGTATAGTGTCAGGGAGTGAGCTAGGAGTAGTGTCAGGGTCCGAGTTACGTGTAATGTCAGGGTCTTGGTTAGGGACAGTGTCAGCGCCTGGGTTAGCACGAGTCTCCAGGCCGTAGTTAGGGAGCGGTTCACAGCATCGGGAGTAATTTCAGCGCCTTATTTATGTTCAGCATCAGGGATGATTTAGTTAGCATAAGAGGAGCCATTCCTGCAAGAACCCTGAAGGCCAACACACAAGAATGTAAAAGTGAACCATGCACGCTGCTATGAAGGAATATTCCACAGCAGTTGAGTACACTTTGTTTAAGGTTAACAAGAGTTTAAAAATTATTGTTTTAAGAAACCAATATTCATATGATGAAAGAATTTCATCGTAAAGAATCTCTTTCCCTAAACTTGACATTAGCTAAAGTCAAGATTAGATTAAGGTCTAGGGGTAGTGTCAGTTAATGACCTGGATTTGGTGTCAAGACCTTAGTTACTTAGAGAATCAAGGCCTAAAATTTAGGACCTGCGTCAAGATTTTCGGTAGGGACAGATTCAGACCTGACTTATGGAGAACGTCAAGGCCTGAGTGAGGCCTAGCGTCAGCCTCCTAGCTGCAGACACAGTCAGGGTACGACTTAGGAGCAGCATAAACACCTTGGTTGGGTCAGCGAAAGGTCATAGTGAAAGACATGAGCAGGCCTTGAGTGAGTCACAGAATCAAGGCCTCACTTAGGGAAAGCTTCAGGGCCTGAGTTAGGCACAGTGTCAGGTCTTCACTTAAAGACACCGACCGGTTTGGGACAGTGTCAGGATCGTGCATAGAAATGTGTCAGGAAATTATCTCAGGACAGTGTCCGGATTTTAGTTATTGATTGCAACAGGTGCCATGTTAGGGACAGATTCCGGGCTTTAGTGAGAGATAGTGTCAAGGCCTTTGTTCGGATTGGTCAGGGCTTAGTTAGGGATACTATTAGGGTTTCATTTATTATAAGATGCAGGACATGAGCTTGGGACAGAGTCAGGTTCCGGGCCAGGGATAGCGTCACGAAATGACCCAGGAAAAGCGTGAAGACCTTCGTTATTGCGAGCCTCAGGGCCTTACTTAGGACCAGCGTGAGGGCCTAAATCAGGACCACTGCCAGGGCTTCCTATACAGACAGCGTCAGAGCATAAGGAAGGTACAGCCAAAGGGCCTAAGTGAGGCTTCTCTTTAGGGCCTGAGTTCGGGACACTGTCAGGGCATGACTTAGGAGCAGCAGAAGGGCCTCTGTGGGATCAGCGTCAGGTTCTTCATTAAAGACATTATCAGGGCCTCTGTTAGGGAGAGCCTCAGGGCCTCATTTATGGACAGCATCAAGGCTTACTTTGGGTCAGTTTCAGGACCTTGGTAAGACCTGGGTCAGGATATTAACTCAGGATAGTATCAGGATTTTAGATATTGGCGGCAGCTGGGCTGTAGTTAGAAACAGTGTCAGGGCCTGAGTTAGGACTAGCATTATAGCCTTTGTTAGGTATAGTGTCAGGGACTGAGCTAGGAGTTGTGTCAGGGCCTGAGCTAGGATGAGCCTCCAGGCCTCAGTTTGGGAGGGGTTCACAGCCTTGGGAGGAGTTTCCTGAATTTAATTAGGGAAAACATCAGGGATTTAGCATAATAAGAGTTAGTTCGTTAGCATAAGAGGAGGTATTCCTACAAGCACCCTGAAAGCCAACACAGGCAAATGCAGAAGTAAACCAGGCAGGCTGGTATAAAGGAATATTCCACAGAAGTTGAGTACATTTTGTTTAAGTTCAGTAAGAGTTTAAACATTATTTTTTTCAGAAAACTCTATTCAGAAGATGAAAGAATTTCATCCTAAAGAATCTCTTTAGCTAAATTTAACATTAGCAAAAGAGAAGTTTACGTTCAGGTCTAGGGCTAGTGTCAGGTAATGACCTAGGTTTGGAATCAAGCCCTTAGTTACTTATAGAATCAGGGCCTAATTTAGGATCTGTGCCAGGGCTTCGGGTAGGGACAGTGTCAGAGCCTGGTATAGGGAGAAAGTGAGGGCCTGAGTGAGGCCTAGCATCAGGCCCCTAGATGCAGACACTGTCAGGGCATGACTTAGGAGCAGCATCAGGGCGTTTGTGGAGTCAGCATTCGGGTCATAGTGAAAGACATGAGCAGGGCTTGAGTGAGTCACAGAATCAAGGCCTGGGTTAAGGAAAGCTTCAGGGCCTGAGTTAGGCACAGCCTCACGTCTTCAGTTAAGGAGAGCGACAGGGCTCTCTTTGGGACAGTGTCAGAACCTTGGATAGAAATGTGTCAGCATATTAGCTCAGGATAGTGTCCGGATTTTAGTTATTGATTGCAGCAGGACCCATGTTAGGGACAGATTCCAGGCCTTAGTGAGAGATAGTGTCAAGACCTTAGTTACTGAGAGCATCAGGGCCTTCTTTAGAAGCAATGTTAGGGCTTCATGTAAAAATCGCATCCCGGACTGGCTTGGGGTGAGCGACAGGGCCTGAGTGAGGCCTAGCGTCATTCCTGTAGGTGGGGACACTGTCAGGGCGTGACACAGGAGCAGCATCAGTGCCGTTGTTGGATCAGCATTATGGTCTTCGTTAAAGACATGAGCAGGCCTTCTGTTAGGGACAGCGTCACGGCTTACTTAGCGATATTTTCAGGACCTTAGTAAGAGATGGGATAGTAAATTAGCTGAGGATAGTGTGAGGACTTTAGATATTGATGGCATCAGGGCCTTAGTTAGGGACAGTGTCAGGCCTTGAGTTAGGCCTAACATCCAGGCCTTAGTTAGGGACAGTGTCACGGCATGGGGACTCAATTCAGGTCCTGACATGGGCACAGCATAAGGGCTTCAGTTAGCATAAGAGGCAGGACATTAGCTAGGGACAGGGTTAGGGTAAAGTCTAGGGATTGTGTCAGCAAATGACCTCGGGATAGTGTCAAGACCTTAGTTACTGAGAACCTGAGGGCCTTATTTAGGACCAGCATCAGGACCGGACTTAGGGCAAGAAACAGGGCCTGAGTGAGGCCCAGCTTCAGGCCCCTAGCTGGAGACAGTGTCAGGGCATGACGTCGAAGCAGCATCCGGGCCTTGGTTGGGTCAGCATTCGGGTCATAGTTAAGGACATGAGCAGGGCCTGAGTGCGTCAGAGAATCGAGGCCTCCGTTAGGGAAAGCTTCAGGGCCTGAGTTAGGCACAGCCTCAGGTCTTCATTTAAGGACAGCGACAGGCCTTTCTTTGGGACTGTGTCAGGTCCGTGGATAGAAAAGTGTCAGCATATTAGCTCAGGATAGTGTCCGGATTTTCATTATTGATTGCAGCAGGGCCCATGTTAGGGATAGATTCTGGGCCTTAGTGAGAGATAGGGTCAATGCCTTAATTAGGATTAGTCCGGGCCTTAGTTAGGGAGAGTATTAGGGTTTCAATTAGGATAAGATGCAGGACATTACCTTGGGACAGAGTCATGATCCGAGCCAGGGATAGTGTCAGAAAATGACCTGGGTTGGTGTCAAGACCTTAGTTATTTAGAGAATCAGGGCCTAATTTAGGACCTGTGTCAGGGCTTCGGGTAGGGACATCGTCAGAGCCTGACTTAGGGAGAACGTCTAGGCCTGAGTGAGGCCTAGTGCCAGCCCACCTGCTGGAGACACAGTCAGGGCATGACGTAGGAACAGCATCAGGGCCTTTGTGGGGTCAGCATGCAGGTCATAGTGAAAGACATGAACAGGGCCTGTGTTAGTCACAGAATCAAGGCCTCAGTTAGGGAAAGCTGCAGGGCCTGAGTTAGGCACAGCCTCAGGTCTTCACTTAAGGACGGCAACAGGCTTTCTTTTGGAAAGTATCAGGACAGTGGCTAGAAATGTGTCAGGATATTAGCTCTGGACAGTGTCCTTTTTTTAGTTATTAATTGCAGCAGGGACCATTAGGGACAGATTCCGGGCGCTCGTGAGAGATAGTGTGAAGGCCTTTGTTCGGATTGGTCAGGGCTTAGTTAGGGATACTATTAGGGTTTCATTTAGGATAAGATGCAGGACATGAGCTTGGGACAGAGTCAGGTTCCGGGCCAGGGATAGCGTCACGAAATGACCCAGGAAAAGCGTGAAGACCTTCGTTATTGAGAGCCTCAGGGCCTTACTTAGGACCAGCGTGAGGGCCTAAATCAGGACCACTGCCAGGGCTTCCTATACAGACAGCGTCAGAGCATAAGGAAGGTACAGCCAAAGGGCCTAAGTGAGGCTTATCTTTAGGGCCTGAGTTCGGGACACTGTCAGGGCATGACTTAGGAGCAGCAGAAGGGCCTCTGTGGGATCAGCGTGAGGGTCTTCACTAAAGACATTATCAGGGCCTCTGTTAGGGAGAGCCTCAGGGCCTCATTTTCGGACAGCATCAAGGCTTACTTTGGGTCAGTTTCAGGACCTTGGTAAGACCTGGGTCAGGATATTAACTCAGGATAGCATCAGGACTTTAGATATTGGCGGCAGTAGGGCCTTAGTTAGAGTCAGTGTCAGGGTGTGAGTTAGGAATATCATTATGGGCTTTGTTAGGTAATAGTGTCAGGGAGTGAGCTAGGAGTAGTGTCAGGGTCCGAGTTACGTGTAATGTCAGGGTCTTGGTTTGGGACAGTGTCAGGGCCTGGTTTAGCACGAGTCTCCAGGCCGTAGTTAGGGACAGGTTCAGAGCATCGGGAGTAATTTCAGCGCCTTATTTATGTTCAGCATCAGGGATGATTTAGTTAGCATAAGAGGAGCCATTCCTGCAAGAACCTTGAAGGCCAACACACGAGAATGTAAAAGTGAACCATGCATGCTGCTATGAAGGAATATTCCACAGCAGTTGAGTACACTTTGTTTAAGGTTAACAAGAGTTTAAAAATTATTGTTTTAAGAAAACAATATTCATATGATGAAAGAATTTCATCGTAAAGAATCTCTTTCCCTAAACTTGACATTAGCTAAAGTCAAGATTAGATTAAGGTCTAGGGGTAGTGTCAGTTAATGACCTGGATTTGGTGTCAAGACCTTAGTTACTTAGAGAATCAAGGCCTAAAATTTAGGACCTGCGTCAAGATTTTCGGTAGGGACAGCGTCAGACCTGACTTATGGAGAACGTCAGGGCCTGAGTGAGGCCTAGCGTCAGCCCCCTAGCTGCAGACACAGTCAGGGTACGACTTAGGAGCAGCATAAACACCTTGGTTGGGTCAGCGAAAGGTCATAGTGAAAGACATGAGCAGGCCTTGAGTGAGTCACAGAATCAAGGCCTCACTTAGGGAAAGCTTCAGGGCCTGAGTTAGGCACAGTGTCAGGTCTTCACTTACAGACACCGACCGGTTTGGGACAGTGTCAGGATCGTGCATAGAAATGTGTCAGGAAATTACCTCAGGACAGTGTCCGGATTTTAGTTATTGATTGCAACAGGTGCCATGTTAGGGACAGATTCCGGGCTTTAGTGAGAGATAGTGTCAAGGCCTTTGTTCGGATTAGTCAGGGCTTAGTTAGGGATACTATTAGGGTTTCATTTAGGATAAGATGCAGGACATGAGCTTGGGACAGACTCATGATCCGAGCCAGGGATAGTGTCAGAAAATGACCTGGGTTGGTGTCAAGACCTTAGTTATTTAGAGAATCAGGGCCTAATTTAGGACCTGTGTCAGGGCTTCGGGTAGGGACAGCGTCAGAGCCTGACTTAGGGAGAACGTCTAGGCCTGAGTGAGGCCTAGTGCCAGCCCACCTGCTGGAGACACAGTCAGGGCATGACGTAGGAACAGCATCAGGGCCTTTGTGGGGTTAGCATGCAGGTCATAGTGAAAGACATGAACAGGGCCTGTGTTAGTCACAGAATCAAGGCCTCAGTCAGGGAAAGCTTCAGGGCCTGAGTTAGGAACAGCCTCAGGTCTTCACTTAAGGACGGCAACAGGCTTTCTTTTGGAAAGTATCAGAACAGTGGATAGAAATGAGTCAGGATATTAGCTCAGGACAGTGTCCGGATTTTAGTTATTGATTGCAACAGGTCCCATGTTAGGGACAGATTCCGGGCTTTAGTGAGAGATAGTGTCAAGGCCTTTGTTCGGATTAGTCAGGGCTTAGTTAGGGATACTATTAGGGTTTCATTTAGGATAAGATGCAGGACATGAGCTTGGGACAGAGTCAGGTTCCGGGCCAGGGATAACGTCACGAAATGACCCAGGAAAAGCGTGAAGACCTTCGTTATTGAGAGCCTCAGGGCCTTACTTAGGACCAGCGTGAGGGCCTAAATCAGGACCACTGCCAGGGCTTCCTATACAGACAGCGTCAGAGCATAAGGAAGGTACAGCCAAAGGGCCTAAGTGAGGCTTATCTTTAGTTCCTGAGTTCGGGACACTGTCAGGGCAAGACATAGGAGCTGCAGAAGAGCCTCTGTGGCATCAGCGTGAGGGTCTTCACTAAAGACATTATCAGGGCCTCTGTTACTGAGAGCCTCAGGGCCTCATTTTCAGACAGCATCAAGGCTTACTTTGGGTCAGTTTCAGGACCTTGGTAAGACCTGGGTCAGGATATTAACTCAGGATAATATCAGGACTTTAGATATTGGCGGCAGTAGGGCCTTAGTTAGAGTCAGTGTCAGGGTCTGAGTTAGGAATATCATTATGGGCTTTGTTAGGTAATAGTGTCAGGGAGTGAGCTAGGAGTAGTGTCAGGGTCCGAGTTACGTGTAATGTCAGGGTCTTGGTTTGGGACAGTGTCAGGGCCTGGTTTAGCACGAGTCTCCAGGCCGTAGTTAGGGACAGGTTCAGAGCATCGGGAGTAATTTCAGCGCCTTATTTATGTTCAGCATCAGGGATGATTTAGTTAGCATAAGAGGAGCCATTCCTGCAAGAACCTTGAAGGCCAACACACAAGAATGTAAAAGTGAACCATGCATGCTGCTATGAAGGAATATTCCACAGCAGTTGAGTACACTTTGTTTAAGGTTAACAAGAGTTTAAAAATTATTGTTTTAAGAAACCAATATTCATATGATGAAAGAATTTCATCGTAAAGAATCTCTTTCCCTAAACTTGACATTAGCTAAAGTCAAGATTAGATTAAGGTCTAGGGGTAGTGTCAGTTAATGACCTAGTTTTAGTGTCAAGACCTTACTTACTTAGAGAATCAAGGCCTAAAATTTAGGACCTGCGTCAAGATTTTCGGTAGGGACAGCGTCAGACCTGACTTATGGAGAACTTCAGGGCCTGAGTGAGGCCTAGCGTCATCCCCGTAGCTGTAGACACAGTCAGGGCATGACTTAGGAGCAGCATAAACACCTTGGTTGGGTCAGCGAAAGGTCATAGTGAAAGACATGAGCAGGCCTTGAGTGAGTCACAGAATCAAGGCCTCCGTTAGGGAAAGCTTCAGGGCCTGAGTTAGGCACAGTGTCTGGTCTTCACTTAAAGACACCGACCGGTTTGGGACAGTGTCAGGATCGTGCATAGAAATGTGTCAGGAAAGTAT
>NW_026711802.1:0-36472 GCF_026419965.1 Kogia breviceps
AGCCTCACGGCATGCCGCGCCCTACGCCGCACACGCCCCCCCCACACGTGTCCGTACCCCGACCTCGAGCCTCAGCCTCACCGGGGGCCTAACCCTAACCCTAGCTCCGGCCCTTCGCCGGGCCGCCAGGCCTGAAGCCTGAGGCCTAGCCTCACGGCATGCCGCGCCCTACGCCGCACACGCCCCCCCACACGTGTCCGTACCCCGACCTCGAGCCTCAGCCTCACCGGGGTCCTAAACCTAACCCTAGCTCCGGCCCTTCGCCGGGCCGCCAGGCCCTGAAGCCTGAGGCCTAGCCTCACGGCATGCCGCGCCCTACGCCGCACACGCCCCCCCACACGTGTCCGTACCCCGACCTCGAGCCTCAGCCTCACCGGGGGCCTAACCCTAACCCTAGCTCCGGCCCTTCGCCGGGCCGCCAGGCCTCAAGCCTGAGGCCTAGCCTCACGGCATGCCGCGCCCTACGCCGCACACGCCCCCCCACACGTGTCCGTACCCCGACCTCGAGCCTCAGCCTCACCGGGGGCCGAACCCTAACCCTAGCTCCGGCCCTTCGCCGGGCCGCCAGGCCTGAAGCCTGAGGCCTAGCCTCACGGCATGCCGCGCCCTACGCCGCACACGCCCCCCCACACGTGTCCGTACCCCGACCTCGAGCCTCAGCCTCACCGGGGGCCTAACCCTAACCCTAGCTCCGGCCCTTCGCCGGGCCGCCAGGCCTCAAGCCTGAGGCCTAGCCTCACGGCATGCCGCGCCCTACGCCGCACACGCCCCCCCACACGTGTCCGTACCCCGAACTGGAGCCTCAGCCTCACCGGGGCCTAACCCTAACCCTAGCTCCAGCCCTTCGCCGGGCCGCCAGGCCTGAAGCCTGAGGCCTAGCCTCACGGCATGCCGCGCCCGTACGCCGCACACGCCCCACACACGTGTCCGTACCCCGACCTCGAGCCTCAGCCTCACCGGGGTCCTAACCCTAACCCTAGCTCCGGCCCTTCGCCGGGCCGCCAGGCCTGAAGCCTGAGGCCTAGCCTCACGGCATGCCGCGCCCTACGCCGCACACGCCCCCCCACACGTGTCCGTACCCCGACCTCGAGCCTCAGCCTCACCGGGGGCCTAACCCTAACCCTAGCTCCGGCCCTTCGCCGGGCCGCCAGGCCTGAAGCCTGAGGCCTAGCCTCACGGCATGCCGCGCGCTACGCCGCACACGACCCCCACACGTGTCCGTACCCCGACCTCGAGCCTCAGCCTCACCGGGGGCCTAACCCTAACCCTAGCTCCGGCCCTTCGCCGGCCGCCAGGGCTCAAGCCTGAGGCCTAGCCTCACGGCATGCCGCGCCCTACGCCGCACACGCCCCACCACACGTGTCCGTACCCCAACCTCGAGCCTCAGCCTCACCGGGGGCCTAACCCTAACCCTAGCTCCGGCCATTCGCCGGGCCGCCAGGCCTGAAGCCTGAGCCTAGCCTCACGGCATGCCGCGCCCTACGCCGCACTCGCCCCCCCCCACACGTGTCCGTACCCCGACCTCGAGCCTCAGCCTCACCGGGGGCCTAACCCTAACCCTAGCTCCGCCCTTCGCCGGGCCGCCAGGCCTGAAGCCTGAGGCCTAGCCTCACGGCATGCCGCGCCCTACGCCGTACACGCCCCCCCACACGTGTCCGTACCCCGACCTCGAGCCTCAGCCTCACCGGGGGCCTAACCCTAACCCTAGCTCCGGCCCTTCGCCGGGCCGCCAGGCCTGAAGCCTGAGGCCTGGCCTCACGGCATGCCGCGCCCTACGCCGCACACGCCCCCCCCACACGTGTCCGTACCCCGACCTCGAGCCTCAGCCTCACCGGGGGCCTAACCCTAACCCTAGCTCGGCCCTTCGCCGGGCCGCCAGGGCCTGAAGCCTGAGGCCTAGCCTCACGGCATTCCGCGCCCTACGCCGCACACGCCCCCCCACACGTGTCCGTACCCCGACCTCGAGCCTCAGCCTCACCGGGGGCCTAACCCTAACCCTAGCTCAGGCCCTTCGCCGGGCCGCCAGGCCTGAAGCCTGAGGCCTAGCCTCACGGCATGCCGCGCCCTACGCCGCACACGCCCCCCCACACGTGTCCGTACCCCGACCTCGAGCCTCAGCCTCACCGGGGGCCTAACCCTAACCCTAGCTCCGGCCCTTCGCCGGGCCGCCAGGCCTGAAGCCTGAGGCCTAGCCTCACGGCATGCCGCGCCCTACGCCGCACACGCCCCCCCACACGTGTCCGTACCCCGACCTCGAGCCTCAGCCTCACCGGGGGCCTAACCCTAACCCTAGCTCCGGCCCTTCGCCGGGCCGCCAGGCCTGAAGCCTGAGGCCTAGCCTCACGGCATGCCGCGCCCTACGCCGCACACGCCCCCCCACACGTGTCCGTACCCCGACCTCGAGCCTCAGCCTCACCGGGGGCCTAACCCTAACCCTAGCTCCGGCCCTTCGCCGGGCCGCCAGGCCTGAAGCCTGAGGCCTAGCCTCACGGCATGCCGCGCCCTACGCCGCACACGCCCCCCCACACGTGTCCGTACCCCGACCTCGAGCCTCAGCCTAACCGGGAGCCTAACCCTAACCCTAGCTCCGGGCCTTCGCCGGGCAGCCAGGCCTCAAGCCTGAGGCCTAGCCTCACGGCATGCCGCGCCCTACGCCGCACACGCCCCCCCACACGTGTCCGTACCCCGACCTCGAGCCTCAGCCTCACCGGGGGCCTAAACCTAACCCTAGCTCCGGCCCTTCGCCGGGCCGCCAGGCCTGAAGCCTGAGGCCTAGCCTCACGGCATGCCGCGCCCTACACCGCACACGCCCCCCCACACGTGTCCGTACCCCGACCTCGAGCCTCAGCCTCACCGGGGGCCTAACCCTAACCCTAGCTCCGGCCCTTCGCCGGGCCGCCAGGCCTGAAGCCTGAGGCCTAGCCTCACGGCATGCCGCGCCCTACGCCGCACACGCCCCCCCACACGTGTCCGTACCCCGACCTCGAGCCTCAGCCTCACCGGGGGCCTAACCCTAACCCTAGCTCCGGCCCTTCGCCGGGCCGCCAGGCCTGAAGCCTGAGGCCTAGCCTCACGGCATGCCGCGCCCTACGCCGCACACGCCCCCCCACACGTGTCCGTACCCCGACCTCGAGCCTCAGCCTCACCGGGGGCCTAACCCTAACCCTAGCTCCGGCCCTTCGCCGGGCCGCCAGGCCTCAAGCCTGAGGCCTAGCCTCACGGCATGGCACGCCCTACGCCGCACACGCCCCCCCACACGTGTCCGTACCCCGACCTCGAGCCTCAGCCTCACCGGGGGCCTAACCCTAACCCTAGCTCCGGCCCTTCGCCGGGCCGCCAGGCCTGAAGCCTGAGGCCTAGCCTCACGGCATGCCGCGCCCTACGCCGCACTCGCCCCCCCACACGTGTCCGTACCCCGACCTCGAGCCTCAGCCTCACCGGGGTCCTAACCCTAACCCTAGCTCCGGCCCTTCGCCGGGCCGCCAGGCCTGAAGCCTGAGGCCTAGCCTCACGGCATGCCGCGCCCTACGCCGCACACGCCCCCCCACACGTGTCCGTACCCCGACCTCGAGCCTCAGCCTCACCGGGGGCCTAACCCTAACCCTAGCTCCGGCCCTTCGCCGGGCCGCCAGGCCTCAAGCCTGAGGCCTAGCCTCACGGCATGCCGCGCCCTACGCCACACACGCCCCCCCACACGTGTCCGTACCCCGACCTCGAGCCTCAGCCTCACCGGGGGCCTAACCCTAACCCTAGCTCCGGCCCTTCGCCGGGCCGCCAGGCCTGAAGCCTGAGGCCTAGCCTCACGGCATGCCGCGCCCTACGCCGCACACGCCCCCCCACACGTGTCCGTACCACGACCTCGAGCCTCAGCCTCACCGGGGGCCTAACCCTAACCCTAGCTCCGGCCTTTCGCCGGGCCGCCAGGCCTGAAGCCTGAGGCCTAGCCTCACGGCATGCCGCGCCCTACGCCGCACACGCCCCCCCACACGTGTCCGTACCCCGACCTCGAGCCTCAGCCTCACCGGGGGCCTAACCCTAACCCTAGCTCCGGCCCTTCGCCGGGCCGCCAGGCCTGAAGCCTGAGGCCTAGCCTCACGGCATGCCGCGCCCTACGCCGCACACGCCCCCCCACACGTGTCCGTACCCCGACCTCGAGCCTCAGCCTCACCGGGGGCCTAACCCTAACCCTAGCTCCGGCCCTTCGCCGGGCCGCCAGGCCTCAAGCCTGAGGCCTAGCCTCACGGCATGCCGCGCCCTACGCCGCACACGCCCCCCCACACGTGTCCGTACCCCGACCTCGAGCCTCAGCCTCACCGGGGGCCTAACCCTAACCCTAGCTCCGGCCCTTCGCCGGGCCGCCAGGCCTGAAGCCTGAGGCCTAGCCTCACGGCATGCCGCGCCCTACGCCGCACACGCCCCCCCACACGTGTCCGTACCCCGACCTCGAGCCTCAGCCTCACCGGGGGCCTAACCCTAACCCTAGCTCCGGCCTTTCGCCGGGCCGCCAGGCCTGAAGCCTGAGGCCTAGCCTCACGGCATGCCGCGCCCTACGCCGCACACGCCCCCCCACACGTGTCCGTACCCCGACCTCGAGCCTCAGCCTCACCGGGGGCCTAACCCTAACCCTAGCTCCGGCCCTTCGCCGGGCCGCCAGGCCTGAAGCCTGAGGCCTAGCCTCACGGCATGCCGCGCCCTACGCCGCACACGCCCCCCCACACGTGTCCGTACCCCGACCTCGAGCCTCAGCCTCACCGGGGGCCTAACCCTAACCCTAGATCCGGCCCTTCCCCGGGCCGCCAGGCCTGAAGCCTGAGGCCTAGCCTCACGGCATGCCGCGCCCTACGCCGCACACGCCCCCCCACACGTGTCCGTACCCCGACCTCGAGCCTCAGCCTCACCGGGGGCCTAACCCTAACCCTAGTTCCGGCCCTTCGCCGGGCCGCCAGGCCTGAAGCCTGAGGCCTGGCCTCACGGCATGCCGCGCCCTATGCCGCACACGCCCCCCCACACGTGTCCGTACCCCGACCTCGAGCCTCAGCCTCACCGGGGGCCTAACCCTAACCCTAGCTCCGGCCCTTCGCCGGGCCGCCAGGCCTGAAGCCTGAGGCCTGGCCTCACGGCATGCCGCGCCCTACGCCGCACACGCCCCCCCACACGTGTCCGTACCCCGACCTCGAGCCTCAGCCTCACCGGGGGCCTAACCCTAACCCTAGCTCCGGCCCTTCGCCGGGCCGCCAGGCCTCAAGCCTGAGGCCTAGCCTCACGGCATGGCATGCCCTACGCCGCACACGCCCCCCCCACACGTGTCCGTACCCCGACCTCGAGCCTCAGCCTCACCGGGGGCCTAACCCTAACCCTAGCTCCGGCCATTCGCCGGGCCGCCAGGCCTGAAGCCTGAGGCCTAGCCTCACGGCATGCCGCGCCCTACGCCGCACTCGCCCCCCCACACGTGTCCGTACCCCGACCTCGAGCCTCAGCCTCACCGGGGGCCTAACCCTAACCCTAGCTCCGGCCCTTCGCCGGGCCGCCAGGCCTGAAGCCTGAGGCCTAGCCTCACGGCATGCCGCGCCCTACGCCGCACACGCCCCCCCACACGTGTCCGTACCCCGACCTCGAGCCTCAGCCTCACCGGGGGCCTAACCCTAACCCTAGTTCCGGCCCTTCGCCGGGCCGCCAGGCCTGAAGCCTGAGGCCTGGCCTCACGGCATGCCGCGCCCTATGCCGCACACGCCCCCCCACACGTGTCCGTACCCCGACCTCGAGCCTCAGCCTCACCGGGGGCCTAACCCTAACCCTAGCTCCGGCCCTTCGCCGGGCCGCCAGGCCTGAAGCCTGAGGCCTGGCCTCACGGCATGCCGCGCCCTACGCCGCACACGCCCCCCCACACGTGTCCGTACCCCGACCTCGAGCCTCAGCCTCACCGGGGGCCTAACCCTAACCCTAGCTCCGGCCCTTCGCCGGGCCGCCAGGCCTGAAGCCTGAGGCCTAGCCTCACGGCATGCCGCGCACTACGCCGCACACGCCCCCCCACACGTGTCCGTACCCCGACCTCGAACCTCAGCCTCACCGGGGTCCTAACCCTAACCCTAGCTCCGGCCCTTCGCCGGGCCGCCAGGCCTGAAGCCTGAGGCCTAGCCTCACGGCATGCCGCGCCCTACGCCGCACACGCCCCCACACACGTGTCCGTACCCCGACCTCGAGCCTCAGCCTCACCGGGGGCCTAACCCTAACCCTAGCTCCGGCCCTTCGCCGGGCCGCCAGGCCTCAAGCCTGAGGCCTAGCCTCACGGCATGCCGCGCCCTACGCCGCACACGCCCCCCCACACGTGTCCGTACCCCGACCTCGAGCCTCAGCCTCACCGGGGGCCTAACCCTAACCCTAGCTCCGGCCTTTCGCCGGGCCGCCAGGCCTGAAGCCTGAGGCCTAGCCTCACGGCATGCCGCGCCCTACGCCGCACACGCCCCCCCACACGTGTCCGTACCCCGACCTCGAGCCTCAGCCTCACCGGGGGCCTAACCCTAACCCTAGCTCCGGCCCTTCGCCGGGCCGCCAGGCCTGAAGCCTGAGGCCTAGCCTCACGGCATGCCGCGCCCTACGCCGCACACGCCCCCCCACACGTGTCCGTACCCCGACCTCGAGCCTCAGCCTCACCGGGGGCCTAACCCTAACCCTAGCTCCGGCCCTTCGCCGGGCCGCCAGGCCTCAAGCCTGAGGCCTAGCCTCACGGCATGCCGCGCCCTACGCCGCACACGCCCCCCCACACGTGTCCGTACCCCGACCTCGAGCCTCAGCCTCACCGGGGGCCTAACCCTAACCCTAGCTCCGGCCCTTCGCCGGGCCGCCAGGCCTGAAGCCTGAGGCCTAGCCTCACGGCATGCCGCGCCCTACGCCGCACACGCCCCCCCACACGTGTCCGTACCCCGACCTCGAGCCTCAGCCTCACCGGGGGCCTAACCCTAACCCTAGCTCCGGCCTTTCGCCGGGCCGCCAGGCCTGAAGCCTGAGGCCTAGCCTCACGGCATGCCGCGCCCTACGACGCACACGCCCCCCCACACGTGTCCGTACCCCGACCTCGAGCCTCAGCCTCACCGGGGGCCTAACCCTAACCCTAGCTCCGGCCCTTCGCCGGGCCGCCAGGCCTGAAGCCTGAGGCCTAGCCTCACGGCATGCCGCGCCCTACGCCGCACACGCCCCCCCACACGTGTCCGTACCCCGACCTCGAGCCTCAGCCTCACCGGGGGCCTAACCCTAACCCTAGCTCTGGCCATTCGCCGGGCCGCCAGGCCTGAAGCCTGAGGCCTAGCCTCACGGCATGCCGCGCCCTACGCCGCACTCGCCCCCCCCACACGTGTCCGTACCCCGACCTCGAGCCTCAGCCTCACCGGGGGCCTAACCCTAACCCTAGCTCCGGCCCTTCGCCGGGCCGCCAGGCCTGAAGCCTGAGGCCTAGCCTCACGGCATGCCGCGCCCTACGCCGCACACGCCCCCCCACACGTGTCCGTACCCCGACCTCGAGCCTCAGCCTCACCGGGGGCCTAACCCTAACCCTAGCTCCGGCCCTTCGCCGGGCCGCCAGGCCTGAAGCCTGAGGCCTGGCCTCACGGCATGCCGCGCCCTACGCCGCACACGCCCCCCCACACGTGTCCGTACCCCGACCTCGAGCCTCAGCCTCACCGGGGGCCTAACCCTAACCCTAGCTCCGGCCCTTCGCCGGGCCGCCAGGCCTGAAGCCTGAGGCCTAGCCTCACGGCATTCCGCGCCCTACGCCGCACACGCCCCCCCCACACGTGTCCGTACCCCGACCTCGAGCCTCAGCCTCACCGGGGGCCTAACCCTAACCCTAGCTCCGGCCCTTCGCCGGGCCGCCAGGCCTGAAGCCTGAGGCCTAGCCTCACGGCATGCCGCGCCCTACGCCGCACACGCCCCCCCACACGTGTCCGTACCCCGACCTCGAGCCTCAGCCTCACCGGGGTCCTAAACCTAACCCTAGCTCCGGCCCTTCGCCGGGCCGCCAGGCCTGAAGCCTGAGGCCTAGCCTCACGGCATGCCGCGCCCTACGCCGCACACGCCCCCCCACACGTGTCCGTACCCCGACCTCGAGCCTCAGCCTCACCGGGGGCCTAAACCTAACCCTAGCTCCGGCCCTTCGCCGGGCCGCCAGGCCTGAAGCCTGAGGCCTGGCCTCACGGCATGCCGCGCCCTACGCCGCACACGCCCCCCCACACGTGTCCGTACCCCGACCTCGAGCCTCAGCCTCACCGGGGGCCTAACCCTAACCCTAGCTCCGGCCCTTCGCCGGGCCGCCAGGCCTGAAGCCTGAGGCCTAGCCTCACGGCATTCCGCGCCCTACGCCGCACACGCCCCCCCACACGTGTCCGTACCCCGACCTCGAGCCTCAGCCTCACCGGGGGCCTAACCCTAACCCTAGCTCCGGCCCTTCGCCGGGCCGCCAGGCCTGAAGCCTGAGGCCTAGCCTCACGGCATGCCGCGCCCTACGCCGCACACGCCCCCCCACACGTGTCCGTACCCCGACCTCGAGCCTCAGCCTCACCGGGGTCCTAAACCTAACCCTAGCTCCGGCCCTTCGCCGGGCCGCCAGGCCTGAAGCCTGAGGCCTAGCCTCACGGCATGCCGCGCCCTACGCCGCACACGCCCCCCCACACGTGTCCGTACCCCGACCTCGAGCCTCAGCCTCACCGGGGGCCTAACCCTAACCCTAGCTCCGGCCCTTCGCCGGGCCGCCAGGCCTCAAGCCTGAGGCCTAGCCTCACGGCATGCCGCGCCCTACGCCGCACACGCCCCCCCACACGTGTCCGTACCCCGACCTCGAGCCTCAGCCTCACCGGGGGCCGAACCCTAACCCTAGCTCCGGCCCTTCGCCGGGCCGCCAGGCCTGAAGCCTGAGGCCTAGCCTCACGGCATGCCGCGCCCTACGCCGCACACGCCCCCCCACACGTGTCCGTACCCCGACCTCGAGCCTCAGCCTCACCGGGGGCCTAACCCTAACCCTAGCTCCGGCCCTTCGCCGGGCCGCCAGGCCTCAAGCCTGAGGCCTAGCCTCACGGCATGCCGCGCCCTACGCCGCACACGCCCCCCCACACGTGTCCGTACCCCGAACTGGAGCCTCAGCCTCACCGGGGGCCTAACCCTAACCCTAGCTCCGGCCCTTCGCCGGGCCGCCAGGCCTGAAGCCTGAGGCCTAGCCTCACGGCATGCCGCGCCCTACGCCGCACACGCCCCCACACACGTGTCCGTACCCCGACCTCGAGCCTCAGCCTCACCGGGGTCCTAACCCTAACCCTAGCTCCGGCCCTTCGCCGGGCCGCCAGGCCTGAAGCCTGAGGCCTAGCCTCACGGCATGCCGCGCCCTACGCCGCACACGCCCCCCCACACGTGTCCGTACCCCGACCTCGAGCCTCAGCCTCACCGGGGGCCTAACCCTAACCCTAGCTCCGGCCCTTCGCCGGGCCGCCAGGCCTGAAGCCTGAGGCCTAGCCTCACGGCATGCCGCGCGCTACGCCGCACACGACCCCCACACGTGTCCGTACCCCGACCTCGAGCCTCAGCCTCACCGGGGGCCTAACCCTAACCCTAGCTCCGGCCCTTCGCCGGGCCGCCAGGGCTCAAGCCTGAGGCCTAGCCTCACGGCATGCCGCGCCCTACGCCGCACACGCCCCACCACACGTGTCCGTACCCCAACCTCGAGCCTCAGCCTCACCGGGGGCCTAACCCTAACCCTAGCTCCGGCCATTCGCCGGGCCGCCAGGCCTGAAGCCTGAGGCCTAGCCTCACGGCATGCCGCGCCCTACGCCGCACTCGCCCCCCCACACGTGTCCGTACCCCGACCTCGAGCCTCAGCCTCACCGGGGGCCTAACCCTAACCCTAGCTCCGGCCCTTCGCCGGGCCGCCAGGCCTGAAGCCTGAGGCCTAGCCTCACGGCATGCCGCGCCCTACGCCGTACACGCCCCCCCCACACGTGTCCGTACCCCGACCTCGAGCCTCAGCCTCACCGGGGGCCTAACCCTAACCCTAGCTCCGGCCCTTCGCCGGGCCGCCAGGCCTGAAGCCTGAGGCCTGGCCTCACGGCATGCCGCGCCCTACGCCGCACACGCCCCCCCACACGTGTCCGTACCCCGACCTCGAGCCTCAGCCTCACCGGGGGCCTAACCCTAACCCTAGCTCCGGCCCTTCGCCGGGCCGCCAGGCCTGAAGCCTGAGGCCTAGCCTCACGGCATGCCGCGCCCTACGCCGCACACGCCCCCCCACACGTGTCCGTACCCCGACCTCGAGCCTCAGCCTAACCGGGAGCCTAACCCTAACCCTAGCTCCGGGCCTTCGCCGGGCAGCCAGGCCTCAAGCCTGAGGCCTAGCCTCACGGCATGCCGCGCCCTACGCCGCACACGCCCCCCCACACGTGTCCGTACCCCGACCTCGAGCCTCAGCCTCACCGGGGGCCTAAACCTAACCCTAGCTCCGGCCCTTCGCCGGGCCGCCAGGCCTGAAGCCTGAGGCCTAGCCTCACGGCATGCCGCGCCCTACGCCGCACACGCCCCCCCACACGTGTCCGTACCCCGACCTCGAGCCTCAGCCTCACCGGGGGCCTAACCCTAACCCTAGCTCCGGCCCTTCGCCGGGCCGCCAGGCCTGAAGCCTGAGGCCTAGCCTCACGGCATGCCGCGCCCTACGCCGCACACGCCCCCCCACACGTGTCCGTACCCCGACCTCGAGCCTCAGCCTCACCGGGGGCCTAACCCTAACCCTAGCTCCGGCCCTTCGCCGGGCCGCCAGGCCTGAAGCCTGAGGCCTAGCCTCACGGCATGCCGCGCCCTACGCCGCACACGCCCCCCCACACGTGTCCGTACCCCGACCTCGAGCCTCAGCCTCACCGGGGGCCTAACCCTAACCCTAGCTCCGGCCCTTCGCCGGGCCGCCAGGCCTCAAGCCTGAGGCCTAGCCTCACGGCATGGCACGCCCTACGCCGCACACGCCCCCCCACACGTGTCCGTACCCCGACCTCGAGCCTCAGCCTCACCGGGGGCCTAACCCTAACCCTAGCTCCGGCCCTTCGCCGGGCCGCCAGGCCTGAAGCCTGAGGCCTAGCCTCACGGCATGCCGCGCCCTACGCCGCACTCGCCCCCCCACACGTGTCCGTACCCCGACCTCGAGCCTCAGCCTCACCGGGGTCCTAACCCTAACCCTAGCTCCGGCCCTTCGCCGGGCCGCCAGGCCTGAAGCCTGAGGCCTAGCCTCACGGCATGCCGCGCCCTACGCCGCACACGCCCCCCCACACGTGTCCGTACCCCGACCTCGAGCCTCAGCCTCACCGGGGGCCTAACCCTAACCCTAGCTCCGGCCCTTCGCCGGGCCGCCAGGCCTCAAGCCTGAGGCCTAGCCTCACGGCATGCCGCGCCCTACGCCACACACGCCCCCCCACACGTGTCCGTACCCCGACCTCGAGCCTCAGCCTCACCGGGGGCCTAACCCTAACCCTAGCTCCGGCCCTTCGCCGGGCCGCCAGGCCTGAAGCCTGAGGCCTAGCCTCACGGCATGCCGCGCCCTACGCCGCACACGCCCCCCCACACGTGTCCGTACCACGACCTCGAGCCTCAGCCTCACCGGGGGCCTAACCCTAACCCTAGCTCCGGCCTTTCGCCGGGCCGCCAGGCCTGAAGCCTGAGGCCTAGCCTCACGGCATGCCGCGCCCTACGCCGCACACGCCCCCCCACACGTGTCCGTACCCCGACCTCGAGCCTCAGCCTCACCGGGGGCCTAACCCTAACCCTAGCTCCGGCCCTTCGCCGGGCCGCCAGGCCTGAAGCCTGAGGCCTAGCCTCACGGCATGCCGCGCCCTACGCCGCACACGCCCCCCCACACGTGTCCGTACCCCGACCTCGAGCCTCAGCCTCACCGGGGGCCTAACCCTAACCCTAGCTCCGGCCCTTCGCCGGGCCGCCAGGCCTCAAGCCTGAGGCCTAGCCTCACGGCATGCCGCGCCCTACGCCGCACACGCCCCCCCACACGTGTCCGTACCCCGACCTCGAGCCTCAGCCTCACCGGGGGCCTAACCCTAACCCTAGCTCCGGCCCTTCGCCGGGCCGCCAGGCCTGAAGCCTGAGGCCTAGCCTCACGGCATGCCGCGCCCTACGCCGCACACGCCCCCCCACACGTGTCCGTACCCCGACCTCGAGCCTCAGCCTCACCGGGGTCCTAAACCTAACCCTAGCTCCGGCCCTTCGCCGGGCCGCCAGGCCTGAAGCCTGAGGCCTAGCCTCACGGCATGCCGCGCCCTACGCCGCACACGCCCCCCCACACGTGTCCGTACCCCGACCTCGAGCCTCAGCCTCACCGGGGGCCTAACCCTAACCCTAGCTCCGGCCCTTCGCCGGGCCGCCAGGCCTCAAGCCTGAGGCCTAGCCTCACGGCATGCCGCGCCCTACGCCGCACACGCCCCCCCACACGTGTCCGTACCCCGACCTCGAGCCTCAGCCTCACCGGGGGCCGAACCCTAACCCTAGCTCCGGCCCTTCGCCGGGCCGCCAGGCCTGAAGCCTGAGGCCTAGCCTCACGGCATGCCGCGCCCTACGCCGCACACGCCCCCCCACACGTGTCCGTACCCCGACCTCGAGCCTCAGCCTCACCGGGGGCCTAACCCTAACCCTAGCTCCGGCCCTTCGCCGGGCCGCCAGGCCTCAAGCCTGAGGCCTAGCCTCACGGCATGCCGCGCCCTACGCCGCACACGCCCCCCCACACGTGTCCGTACCCCGAACTGGAGCCTCAGCCTCACCGGGGGCCTAACCCTAACCCTAGCTCCAGCCCTTCGCCGGGCCGCCAGGCCTGAAGCCTGAGGCCTAGCCTCACGGCATGCCGCGCCCTACGCCGCACACGCCCCCACACACGTGTCCGTACCCCGACCTCGAGCCTCAGCCTCACCGGGGTCCTAACCCTAACCCTAGCTCCGGCCCTTCGCCGGGCCGCCAGGCCTGAAGCCTGAGGCCTAGCCTCACGGCATGCCGCGCCCTACGCCGCACACGCCCCCCCACACGTGTCCGTACCCCGACCTCGAGCCTCAGCCTCACCGGGGGCCTAACCCTAACCCTAGCTCCGGCCCTTCGCCGGGCCGCCAGGCCTGAAGCCTGAGGCCTAGCCTCACGGCATGCCGCGCGCTACGCCGCACACGACCCCCACACGTGTCCGTACCCCGACCTCGAGCCTCAGCCTCACCGGGGGCCTAACCCTAACCCTAGCTCCGGCCCTTCGCCGGGCCGCCAGGGCTCAAGCCTGAGGCCTAGCCTCACGGCATGCCGCGCCCTACGCCGCACACGCCCCACCACACGTGTCCGTACCCCAACCTCGAGCCTCAGCCTCACCGGGGGCCTAACCCTAACCCTAGCTCCGGCCATTCGCCGGGCCGCCAGGCCTGAAGCCTGAGGCCTAGCCTCACGGCATGCCGCGCCCTACGCCGCACTCGCCCCCCCACACGTGTCCGTACCCCGACCTCGAGCCTCAGCCTCACCGGGGGCCTAACCCTAACCCTAGCTCCGGCCCTTCGCCGGGCCGCCAGGCCTGAAGCCTGAGGCCTAGCCTCACGGCATGCCGCGCCCTACGCCGTACACGCCCCCCCACACGTGTCCGTACCCCGACCTCGAGCCTCAGCCTCACCGGGGGCCTAACCCTAACCCTAGCTCCGGCCCTTCGCCGGGCCGCCAGGCCTGAAGCCTGAGGCCTGGCCTCACGGCATGCCGCGCCCTACGCCGCACACGCCCCCCCCACACGTGTCCGTACCCCGACCTCGAGCCTCAGCCTCACCGGGGGCCTAACCCTAACCCTAGCTCCGGCCCTTCGCCGGGCCGCCAGGCCTGAAGCCTGAGGCCTAGCCTCACGGCATTCCGCGCCCTACGCCGCACACGCCCCCCCACACGTGTCCGTACCCCGACCTCGAGCCTCAGCCTCACCGGGGGCCTAACCCTAACCCTAGCTCAGGCCCTTCGCCGGGCCGCCAGGCCTGAAGCCTGAGGCCTAGCCTCACGGCATGCCGCGCCCTACGCCGCACACGCCCCCCCACACGTGTCCGTACCCCGACCTCGAGCCTCAGCCTCACCGGGGGCCTAACCCTAACCCTAGCTCCGGCCCTTCGCCGGGCCGCCAGGCCTGAAGCCTGAGGCCTAGCCTCACGGCATGCCGCGCCCTACGCCGCACACGCCCCCCCACACGTGTCCGTACCCCGACCTCGAGCCTCAGCCTCACCGGGGGCCTAACCCTAACCCTAGCTCCGGCCCTTCGCCGGGCCGCCAGGCCTGAAGCCTGAGGCCTAGCCTCACGGCATGCCGCGCCCTACGCCGCACACGCCCCCCCACACGTGTCCGTACCCCGACCTCGAGCCTCAGCCTCACCGGGGGCCTAACCCTAACCCTAGCTCCGGCCCTTCGCCGGGCCGCCAGGCCTGAAGCCTGAGGCCTAGCCTCACGGCATGCCGCGCCCTACGCCGCACACGCCCCCCCACACGTGTCCGTACCCCGACCTCGAGCCTCAGCCTAACCGGGAGCCTAACCCTAACCCTAGCTCCGGGCCTTCGCCGGGCAGCCAGGCCTCAAGCCTGAGGCCTAGCCTCACGGCATGCCGCGCCCTACGCCGCACACGCCCCCCCACACGTGTCCGTACCCCGACCTCGAGCCTCAGCCTCACCGGGGGCCTAAACCTAACCCTAGCTCCGGCCCTTCGCCGGGCCGCCAGGCCTGAAGCCTGAGGCCTAGCCTCACGGCATGCCGCGCCCTACACCGCACACGCCCCCCCACACGTGTCCGTACCCCGACCTCGAGCCTCAGCCTCACCGGGGGCCTAACCCTAACCCTAGCTCCGGCCCTTCGCCGGGCCGCCAGGCCTGAAGCCTGAGGCCTAGCCTCACGGCATGCCGCGCCCTACGCCGCACACGCCCCCCCACACGTGTCCGTACCCCGACCTCGAGCCTCAGCCTCACCGGGGGCCTAACCCTAACCCTAGCTCCGGCCCTTCGCCGGGCCGCCAGGCCTGAAGCCTGAGGCCTAGCCTCACGGCATGCCGCGCCCTACGCCGCACACGCCCCCCCACACGTGTCCGTACCCCGACCTCGAGCCTCAGCCTCACCGGGGGCCTAACCCTAACCCTAGCTCCGGCCCTTCGCCGGGCCGCCAGGCCTCAAGCCTGAGGCCTAGCCTCACGGCATGGCACGCCCTACGCCGCACACGCCCCCCCACACGTGTCCGTACCCCGACCTCGAGCCTCAGCCTCACCGGGGGCCTAACCCTAACCCTAGCTCCGGCCCTTCGCCGGGCCGCCAGGCCTGAAGCCTGAGGCCTAGCCTCACGGCATGCCGCGCCCTACGCCGCACTCGCCCCCCCACACGTGTCCGTACCCCGACCTCGAGCCTCAGCCTCACCGGGGTCCTAACCCTAACCCTAGCTCCGGCCCTTCGCCGGGCCGCCAGGCCTGAAGCCTGAGGCCTAGCCTCACGGCATGCCGCGCCCTACGCCGCACACGCCCCCCCACACGTGTCCGTACCCCGACCTCGAGCCTCAGCCTCACCGGGGGCCTAACCCTAACCCTAGCTCCGGCCCTTCGCCGGGCCGCCAGGCCTCAAGCCTGAGGCCTAGCCTCACGGCATGCCGCGCCCTACGCCACACACGCCCCCCCACACGTGTCCGTACCCCGACCTCGAGCCTCAGCCTCACCGGGGGCCTAACCCTAACCCTAGCTCCGGCCCTTCGCCGGGCCGCCAGGCCTGAAGCCTGAGGCCTAGCCTCACGGCATGCCGCGCCCTACGCCGCACACGCCCCCCCACACGTGTCCGTACCACGACCTCGAGCCTCAGCCTCACCGGGGGCCTAACCCTAACCCTAGCTCCGGCCTTTCGCCGGGCCGCCAGGCCTGAAGCCTGAGGCCTAGCCTCACGGCATGCCGCGCCCTACGCCGCACACGCCCCCCCACACGTGTCCGTACCCCGACCTCGAGCCTCAGCCTCACCGGGGGCCTAACCCTAACCCTAGCTCCGGCCCTTCGCCGGGCCGCCAGGCCTGAAGCCTGAGGCCTAGCCTCACGGCATGCCGCGCCCTACGCCGCACACGCCCCCCCACACGTGTCCGTACCCCGACCTCGAGCCTCAGCCTCACCGGGGGCCTAACCCTAACCCTAGCTCCGGCCCTTCGCCGGGCCGCCAGGCCTCAAGCCTGAGGCCTAGCCTCACGGCATGCCGCGCCCTACGCCGCACACGCCCCCCCACACGTGTCCGTACCCCGACCTCGAGCCTCAGCCTCACCGGGGGCCTAACCCTAACCCTAGCTCCGGCCCTTCGCCGGGCCGCCAGGCCTGAAGCCTGAGGCCTAGCCTCACGGCATGCCGCGCCCTACGCCGCACACGCCCCCCCACACGTGTCCGTACCCCGACCTCGAGCCTCAGCCTCACCGGGGGCCTAACCCTAACCCTAGCTCCGGCCTTTCGCCGGGCCGCCAGGCCTGAAGCCTGAGGCCTAGCCTCACGGCATGCCGCGCCCTACGCCGCACACGCCCCCCCACACGTGTCCGTACCCCGACCTCGAGCCTCAGCCTCACCGGGGGCCTAACCCTAACCCTAGCTCCGGCCCTTCGCCGGGCCGCCAGGCCTGAAGCCTGAGGCCTAGCCTCACGGCATGCCGCGCCCTACGCCGCACACGCCCCCCCACACGTGTCCGTACCCCGACCTCGAGCCTCAGCCTCACCGGGGGCCTAACCCTAACCCTAGATCCGGCCCTTCCCCGGGCCGCCAGGCCTGAAGCCTGAGGCCTAGCCTCACGGCATGCCGCGCCCTACGCCGCACACGCCCCCCCACACGTGTCCGTACCCCGACCTCGAGCCTCAGCCTCACCGGGGGCCTAACCCTAACCCTAGTTCCGGCCCTTCGCCGGGCCGCCAGGCCTGAAGCCTGAGGCCTGGCCTCACGGCATGCCGCGCCCTATGCCGCACACGCCCCCCCACACGTGTCCGTACCCCGACCTCGAGCCTCAGCCTCACCGGGGGCCTAACCCTAACCCTAGCTCCGGCCCTTCGCCGGGCCGCCAGGCCTGAAGCCTGAGGCCTGGCCTCACGGCATGCCGCGCCCTACGCCGCACACGCCCCCCCACACGTGTCCGTACCCCGACCTCGAGCCTCAGCCTCACCGGGGGCCTAACCCTAACCCTAGCTCCGGCCCTTCGCCGGGCCGCCAGGCCTGAAGCCTGAGGCCTAGCCTCACGGCATGCCGCGCACTACGCCGCACACGCCCCCCCACACGTGTCCGTACCCCGACCTCGAACCTCAGCCTCACCGGGGTCCTAACCCTAACCCTAGCTCCGGCCCTTCGCCGGGCCGCCAGGCCTGAAGCCTGAGGCCTAGCCTCACGGCATGCCGCGCCCTACGCCGCCCACGCCCCCACACACGTGTCCGTACCCCGACCTCGAGCCTCAGCCTCACCGGGGGCCTAACCCTAACCCTAGCTCCGGCCCTTCGCCGGGCCGCCAGGCCTCAAGCCTGAGGCCTAGCCTCACGGCATGCCGCGCCCTACGCCGCACACGCCCCCCCACACGTGTCCGTACCCCGACCTCGAGCCTCAGCCTCACCGGGGGCCTAACCCTAACCCTAGCTCCGGCCCTTCGCCGGGCCGCCAGGCCTGAAGCCTGAGGCCTAGCCTCACGGCATGCCGCGCCCTACGCCGCACACGCCCCCCCACACGTGTCCGTACCCCGACCTCGAGCCTCAGCCTCACCGGGGGCCTAACCCTAACCCTAGCTCCGGCCTTTCGCCGGGCCGCCAGGCCTGAAGCCTGAGGCCTAGCCTCACGGCATGCCGCGCCCTACGACGCACACGCCCCCCCACACGTGTCCGTACCCCGACCTCGAGCCTCAGCCTCACCGGGGGCCTAACCCTAACCCTAGCTCCGGCCCTTCGCCGGGCCGCCAGGCCTGAAGCCTGAGGCCTAGCCTCACGGCATGCCGCGCCCTACGCCGCACACGCCCCCCCACACGTGTCCGTACCCCGACCTCGAGCCTCAGCCTCACCGGGGGCCTAACCCTAACCCTAGATCCGGCCCTTCCCCGGGCCGCCAGGCCTGAAGCCTGAGGCCTAGCCTCACGGCATGCCGCGCCCTACGCCGCACACGCCCCCCCACACGTGTCCGTACCCCGACCTCGAGCCTCAGCCTCACCGGGGGCCTAACCCTAACCCTAGCTCCGGCCCTTCGCCGGGCCGCCAGGCCTGAAGCCTGAGGCCTAGCCTCACGGCATGCCGCGCCCTACGCCGCACACGCCCCCCCACACGTGTCCGTACCCCGACCTCGAGCCTCAGCCTCACCGGGGGCCTAACCCTAACCCTAGCTCCGGCCCTTCGCCGGGCCGCCAGGCCTGAAGCCTGAGGCCTAGCCTCACGGCATGCCGCGCGCTACGCCCCACACGACCCCCACACGTGTCCGTACCCCGACCTCGAGCCTCAGCCTCACCGGGGGCCTAACCCTAACCCTAGCTCCGGCCCTTCGCCGGGCCGCCAGGGCTCAAGCCTGAGGCCTAGCCTCACGGCATGCCGCGCCCTACGCCGCACACGCCCCACCACACGTGTCCGTACCACGACCTCGAGCCTCAGCCTCACCGGGGGCCTAACCCTAACCCTAGCTCTGGCCATTCGCCGGGCCGCCAGGCCTGAAGCCTGAGGCCTAGCCTCACGGCATGCCGCGCCCTACGCCGCACTCGCCCCCCCACACGTGTCCGTACCCCGACCTCGAGCCTCAGCCTCACCGGGGGCCTAACCCTAACCCTAGCTCCGGCCCTTCGCCGGGCCGCCAGGCCTGAAGCCTGAGGCCTAGCCTCACGGCATGCCGCGCCCTACGCCGCACACGCCCCCCCACACGTGTCCGTACCCCGACCTCGAGCCTCAGCCTCACCGGGGGCCTAAACCTAACCCTAGCTCCGGCCCTTCGCCGGGCCGCCAGGCCTGAAGCCTGAGGCCTGGCCTCACGGCATGCCGCGCCCTACGCCGCACACGCCCCCCCACACGTGTCCGTACCCCGACCTCGAGCCTCAGCCTCACCGGGGGCCTAACCCTAACCCTAGCTCCGGCCCTTCGCCGGGCCGCCAGGCCTGAAGCCTGAGGCCTAGCCTCACGGCATTCCGCGCCCTACGCCGCACACGCCCCCCCACACGTGTCCGTACCCCGACCTCGAGCCTCAGCCTCACCGGGGGCCTAACCCTAACCCTAGCTCCGGCCCTTCGCCGGGCCGCCAGGCCTGAAGCCTGAGGCCTAGCCTCACGGCATGCCGCGCCCTACGCCGCACACGCCCCCCCACACGTGTCCGTACCCCGACCTCGAGCCTCAGCCTCACCGGGGTCCTAAACCTAACCCTAGCTCCGGCCCTTCGCCGGGCCGCCAGGCCTGAAGCCTGAGGCCTAGCCTCACGGCATGCCGCGCCCTACGCCGCACACGCCCCCCCACACGTGTCCGTACCCCGACCTCGAGCCTCAGCCTCACCGGGGGCCTAACCCTAACCCTAGCTCCGGCCCTTCGCCGGGCCGCCAGGCCTCAAGCCTGAGGCCTAGCCTCACGGCATGCCGCGCCCTACGCCGCACACGCCCCCCCACACGTGTCCGTACCCCGACCTCGAGCCTCAGCCTCACCGGGGGCCGAACCCTAACCCTAGCTCCGGCCCTTCGCCGGGCCGCCAGGCCTGAAGCCTGAGGCCTAGCCTCACGGCATGCCGCGCCCTACGCCGCACACGCCCCCCCACACGTGTCCGTACCCCGACCTCGAGCCTCAGCCTCACCGGGGGCCTAACCCTAACCCTAGCTCCGGCCCTTCGCCGGGCCGCCAGGCCTCAAGCCTGAGGCCTAGCCTCACGGCATGCCGCGCCCTACGCCGCACACGCCCCCCCCACACGTGTCCGTACCCCGAACTGGAGCCTCAGCCTCACCGGGGGCCTAACCCTAACCCTAGCTCCAGCCCTTCGCCGGGCCGCCAGGCCTGAAGCCTGAGGCCTAGCCTCACGGCATGCCGCGCCCTACGCCGCACACGCCCCCACACACGTGTCCGTACCCCGACCTCGAGCCTCAGCCTCACCGGGGTCCTAACCCTAACCCTAGCTCCGGCCCTTCGCCGGGCCGCCAGGCCTGAAGCCTGAGGCCTAGCCTCACGGCATGCCGCGCCCTACGCCGCACACGCCCCCCCACACGTGTCCGTACCCCGACCTCGAGCCTCAGCCTCACCGGGGGCCTAACCCTAACCCTAGCTCCGGCCCTTCGCCGGGCCGCCAGGCCTGAAGCCTGAGGCCTAGCCTCACGGCATGCCGCGCGCTACGCCGCACACGACCCCCACACGTGTCCGTACCCCGACCTCGAGCCTCAGCCTCACCGGGGGCCTAACCCTAACCCTAGCTCCGGCCCTTCGCCGGGCCGCCAGGGCTCAAGCCTGAGGCCTAGCCTCACGGCATGCCGCGCCCTACGCCGCACACGCCCCACCACACGTGTCCGTACCCCAACCTCGAGCCTCAGCCTCACCGGGGGCCTAACCCTAACCCTAGCTCCGGCCATTCGCCGGGCCGCCAGGCCTGAAGCCTGAGGCCTAGCCTCACGGCATGCCGCGCCCTACGCCGCACTCGCCCCCCCACACGTGTCCGTACCCCGACCTCGAGCCTCAGCCTCACCGGGGGCCTAAACCTAACCCTAGCTCCGGCCCTTCGCCGGGCCGCCAGGCCTGAAGCCTGAGGCCTAGCCTCACGGCATGCCGCGCCCTACGCCGTACACGCCCCCCCCACACGTGTCCGTACCCCGACCTCGAGCCTCAGCCTCACCGGGGGCCTAACCCTAACCCTAGCTCCGGCCCTTCGCCGGGCCGCCAGGCCTGAAGCCTGAGGCCTGGCCTCACGGCATGCCGCGCCCTACGCCGCACACGCCCCCCCACACGTGTCCGTACCCCGACCTCGAGCCTCAGCCTCACCGGGGGCCTAACCCTAACCCTAGCTCCGGCCCTTCGCCGGGCCGCCAGGCCTGAAGCCTGAGGCCTAGCCTCACGGCATTCCGCGCCCTACGCCGCACACGCCCCCCCACACGTGTCCGTACCCCGACCTCGAGCCTCAGCCTCACCGGGGGCCTAACCCTAACCCTAGCTCCGGCCCTTCGCCGGGCCGCCAGGCCTGAAGCCTGAGGCCTAGCCTCACGGCATGCCGCGCCCTACGCCGCACACGCCCCCCCCACACGTGTCCGTACCCCGACCTCGAGCCTCAGCCTCACCGGGGGCCTAACCCTAACCCTAGCTCCGGCCCTTCGCCGGGCCGCCAGGCCTGAAGCCTGAGGCCTAGCCTCACGGCATGCCGCGCCCTACGCCGCACACGCCCCCCCACACGTGTCCGTACCCCGACCTCGAGCCTCAGCCTCACCGGGGGCCTAACCCTAACCCTAGCTCCGGCCCTTCGCCGGGCCGCCAGGCCTGAAGCCTGAGGCCTAGCCTCACGGCATGCCGCGCCCTACGCCGCACACGCCCCCCCACACGTGTCCGTACCCCGACCTCGAGCCTCAGCCTCACCGGGGGCCTAACCCTAACCCTAGCTCCGGCCCTTCGCCGGGCCGCCAGGCCTGAAGCCTGAGGCCTAGCCTCACGGCATGCCGCGCCCTACGCCGCACACGCCCCCCCACACGTGTCCGTACCCCGACCTCGAGCCTCAGCCTAACCGGGAGCCTAACCCTAACCCTAGCTCCGGGCCTTCGCCGGGCAGCCAGGCCTCAAGCCTGAGGCCTAGCCTCACGGCATGCCGCGCCCTACGCCGCACACGCCCCCCCACACGTGTCCGTACCCCGACCTCGAGCCTCAGCCTCACCGGGGGCCTAAACCTAACCCTAGCTCCGGCCCTTCGCCGGGCCGCCAGGCCTGAAGCCTGAGGCCTAGCCTCACGGCATGCCGCGCCCTACACCGCACACGCCCCCCCACACGTGTCCGTACCCCGACCTCGAGCCTCAGCCTCACCGGGGGCCTAACCCTAACCCTAGCTCCGGCCCTTCGCCGGGCCGCCAGGCCTGAAGCCTGAGGCCTAGCCTCACGGCATGCCGCGCCCTACGCCGCACACGCCCCCCCACACGTGTCCGTACCCCGACCTCGAGCCTCAGCCTCACCGGGGGCCTAACCCTAACCCTAGCTCCGGCCCTTCGCCGGGCCGCCAGGCCTGAAGCCTGAGGCCTAGCCTCACGGCATGCCGCGCCCTACGCCGCACACGCCCCCCCACACGTGTCCGTACCCCGACCTCGAGCCTCAGCCTCACCGGGGGCCTAACCCTAACCCTAGCTCCGGCCCTTCGCCGGGCCGCCAGGCCTCAAGCCTGAGGCCTAGCCTCACGGCATGGCACGCCCTACGCCGCACACGCCCCCCCACACGTGTCCGTACCCCGACCTCGAGCCTCAGCCTCACCGGGGGCCTAACCCTAACCCTAGCTCCGGCCCTTCGCCGGGCCGCCAGGCCTGAAGCCTGAGGCCTAGCCTCACGGCATGCCGCGCCCTACGCCGCACTCGCCCCCCCACACGTGTCCGTACCCCGACCTCGAGCCTCAGCCTCACCGGGGTCCTAACCCTAACCCTAGCTCCGGCCCTTCGCCGGGCCGCCAGGCCTGAAGCCTGAGGCCTAGCCTCACGGCATGCCGCGCCCTACGCCGCACACGCCCCCCCACACGTGTCCGTACCCCGACCTCGAGCCTCAGCCTCACCGGGGGCCTAACCCTAACCCTAGCTCCGGCCCTTCGCCGGGCCGCCAGGCCTCAAGCCTGAGGCCTAGCCTCACGGCATGCCGCGCCCTACGCCACACACGCCCCCCCACACGTGTCCGTACCCCGACCTCGAGCCTCAGCCTCACCGGGGGCCTAACCCTAACCCTAGCTCCGGCCCTTCGCCGGGCCGCCAGGCCTGAAGCCTGAGGCCTAGCCTCACGGCATGCCGCGCCCTACGCCGCACACGCCCCCCCACACGTGTCCGTACCACGACCTCGAGCCTCAGCCTCACCGGGGGCCTAACCCTAACCCTAGCTCCGGCCTTTCGCCGGGCCGCCAGGCCTGAAGCCTGAGGCCTAGCCTCACGGCATGCCGCGCCCTACGCCGCACACGCCCCCCCACACGTGTCCGTACCCCGACCTCGAGCCTCAGCCTCACCGGGGGCCTAACCCTAACCCTAGCTCCGGCCCTTCGCCGGGCCGCCAGGCCTGAAGCCTGAGGCCTAGCCTCACGGCATGCCGCGCCCTACGCCGCACACGCCCCCCCACACGTGTCCGTACCCCGACCTCGAGCCTCAGCCTCACCGGGGGCCTAACCCTAACCCTAGCTCCGGCCCTTCGCCGGGCCGCCAGGCCTCAAGCCTGAGGCCTAGCCTCACGGCATGCCGCGCCCTACGCCGCACACGCCCCCCCACACGTGTCCGTACCCCGACCTCGAGCCTCAGCCTCACCGGGGGCCTAACCCTAACCCTAGCTCCGGCCCTTCGCCGGGCCGCCAGGCCTGAAGCCTGAGGCCTAGCCTCACGGCATGCCGCGCCCTACGCCGCACACGCCCCCCCACACGTGTCCGTACCCCGACCTCGAGCCTCAGCCTCACCGGGGTCCTAAACCTAACCCTAGCTCCGGCCCTTCGCCGGGCCGCCAGGCCTGAAGCCTGAGGCCTAGCCTCACGGCATGCCGCGCCCTACGCCGCACACGCCCCCCCACACGTGTCCGTACCCCGACCTCGAGCCTCAGCCTCACCGGGGGCCTAACCCTAACCCTAGCTCCGGCCCTTCGCCGGGCCGCCAGGCCTCAAGCCTGAGGCCTAGCCTCACGGCATGCCGCGCCCTACGCCGCACACGCCCCCCCACACGTGTCCGTACCCCGACCTCGAGCCTCAGCCTCACCGGGGGCCGAACCCTAACCCTAGCTCCGGCCCTTCGCCGGGCCGCCAGGCCTGAAGCCTGAGGCCTAGCCTCACGGCATGCCGCGCCCTACGCCGCACACGCCCCCCCACACGTGTCCGTACCCCGACCTCGAGCCTCAGCCTCACCGGGGGCCTAACCCTAACCCTAGCTCCGGCCCTTCGCCGGGCCGCCAGGCCTCAAGCCTGAGGCCTAGCCTCACGGCATGCCGCGCCCTACGCCGCACACGCCCCCCCACACGTGTCCGTACCCCGAACTGGAGCCTCAGCCTCACCGGGGGCCTAACCCTAACCCTAGCTCCAGCCCTTCGCCGGGCCGCCAGGCCTGAAGCCTGAGGCCTAGCCTCACGGCATGCCGCGCCCTACGCCGCACACGCCCCCACACACGTGTCCGTACCCCGACCTCGAGCCTCAGCCTCACCGGGGTCCTAACCCTAACCCTAGCTCCGGCCCTTCGCCGGGCCGCCAGGCCTGAAGCCTGAGGCCTAGCCTCACGGCATGCCGCGCCCTACGCCGCACACGCCCCCCCACACGTGTCCGTACCCCGACCTCGAGCCTCAGCCTCACCGGGGGCCTAACCCTAACCCTAGCTCCGGCCCTTCGCCGGGCCGCCAGGCCTGAAGCCTGAGGCCTAGCCTCACGGCATGCCGCGCGCTACGCCGCACACGACCCCCACACGTGTCCGTACCCCGACCTCGAGCCTCAGCCTCACCGGGGGCCTAACCCTAACCCTAGCTCCGGCCCTTCGCCGGGCCGCCAGGGCTCAAGCCTGAGGCCTAGCCTCACGGCATGCCGCGCCCTACGCCGCACACGCCCCACCACACGTGTCCGTACCCCAACCTCGAGCCTCAGCCTCACCGGGGGCCTAACCCTAACCCTAGCTCCGGCCATTCGCCGGGCCGCCAGGCCTGAAGCCTGAGGCCTAGCCTCACGGCATGCCGCGCCCTACGCCGCACTCGCCCCCCCACACGTGTCCGTACCCCGACCTCGAGCCTCAGCCTCACCGGGGGCCTAACCCTAACCCTAGCTCCGGCCCTTCGCCGGGCCGCCAGGCCTGAAGCCTGAGGCCTAGCCTCACGGCATGCCGCGCCCTACGCCGTACACGCCCCCCCACACGTGTCCGTACCCCGACCTCGAGCCTCAGCCTCACCGGGGGCCTAACCCTAACCCTAGCTCCGGCCCTTCGCCGGGCCGCCAGGCCTGAAGCCTGAGGCCTGGCCTCACGGCATGCCGCGCCCTACGCCGCACACGCCCCCCCACACGTGTCCGTACCCCGACCTCGAGCCTCAGCCTCACCGGGGGCCTAACCCTAACCCTAGCTCCGGCCCTTCGCCGGGCCGCCAGGCCTGAAGCCTGAGGCCTAGCCTCACGGCATTCCGCGCCCTACGCCGCACACGCCCCCCCACACGTGTCCGTACCCCGACCTCGAGCCTCAGCCTCACCGGGGGCCTAACCCTAACCCTAGCTCAGGCCCTTCGCCGGGCCGCCAGGCCTGAAGCCTGAGGCCTAGCCTCACGGCATGCCGCGCCCTACGCCGCACACGCCCCCCCACACGTGTCCGTACCCCGACCTCGAGCCTCAGCCTCACCGGGGGCCTAACCCTAACCCTAGCTCCGGCCCTTCGCCGGGCCGCCAGGCCTGAAGCCTGAGGCCTAGCCTCACGGCATGCCGCGCCCTACGCCGCACACGCCCCCCCACACGTGTCCGTACCCCGACCTCGAGCCTCAGCCTCACCGGGGGCCTAACCCTAACCCTAGCTCCGGCCCTTCGCCGGGCCGCCAGGCCTGAAGCCTGAGGCCTAGCCTCACGGCATGCCGCGCCCTACGCCGCACACGCCCCCCCACACGTGTCCGTACCCCGACCTCGAGCCTCAGCCTCACCGGGGGCCTAACCCTAACCCTAGCTCCGGCCCTTCGCCGGGCCGCCAGGCCTGAAGCCTGAGGCCTAGCCTCACGGCATGCCGCGCCCTACGCCGCACACGCCCCCCCACACGTGTCCGTACCCCGACCTCGAGCCTCAGCCTAACCGGGAGCCTAACCCTAACCCTAGCTCCGGGCCTTCGCCGGGCAGCCAGGCCTCAAGCCTGAGGCCTAGCCTCACGGCATGCCGCGCCCTACGCCGCACACGCCCCCCCACACGTGTCCGTACCCCGACCTCGAGCCTCAGCCTCACCGGGGGCCTAAACCTAACCCTAGCTCCGGCCCTTCGCCGGGCCGCCAGGCCTGAAGCCTGAGGCCTAGCCTCACGGCATGCCGCGCCCTACACCGCACACGCCCCCCCACACGTGTCCGTACCCCGACCTCGAGCCTCAGCCTCACCGGGGGCCTAACCCTAACCCTAGCTCCGGCCCTTCGCCGGGCCGCCAGGCCTGAAGCCTGAGGCCTAGCCTCACGGCATGCCGCGCCCTACGCCGCACACGCCCCCCCACACGTGTCCGTACCCCGACCTCGAGCCTCAGCCTCACCGGGGGCCTAACCCTAACCCTAGCTCCGGCCCTTCGCCGGGCCGCCAGGCCTGAAGCCTGAGGCCTAGCCTCACGGCATGCCGCGCCCTACGCCGCACACGCCCCCCCACACGTGTCCGTACCCCGACCTCGAGCCTCAGCCTCACCGGGGGCCTAACCCTAACCCTAGCTCCGGCCCTTCGCCGGGCCGCCAGGCCTCAAGCCTGAGGCCTAGCCTCACGGCATGGCACGCCCTACGCCGCACACGCCCCCCCACACGTGTCCGTACCCCGACCTCGAGCCTCAGCCTCACCGGGGGCCTAACCCTAACCCTAGCTCCGGCCCTTCGCCGGGCCGCCAGGCCTGAAGCCTGAGGCCTAGCCTCACGGCATGCCGCGCCCTACGCCGCACTCGCCCCCCCACACGTGTCCGTACCCCGACCTCGAGCCTCAGCCTCACCGGGGTCCTAACCCTAACCCTAGCTCCGGCCCTTCGCCGGGCCGCCAGGCCTGAAGCCTGAGGCCTAGCCTCACGGCATGCCGCGCCCTACGCCGCACACGCCCCCCCACACGTGTCCGTACCCCGACCTCGAGCCTCAGCCTCACCGGGGGCCTAACCCTAACCCTAGCTCCGGCCCTTCGCCGGGCCGCCAGGCCTCAAGCCTGAGGCCTAGCCTCACGGCATGCCGCGCCCTACGCCACACACGCCCCCCCACACGTGTCCGTACCCCGACCTCGAGCCTCAGCCTCACCGGGGGCCTAACCCTAACCCTAGCTCCGGCCCTTCGCCGGGCCGCCAGGCCTGAAGCCTGAGGCCTAGCCTCACGGCATGCCGCGCCCTACGCCGCACACGCCCCCCCACACGTGTCCGTACCACGACCTCGAGCCTCAGCCTCACCGGGGGCCTAACCCTAACCCTAGCTCCGGCCTTTCGCCGGGCCGCCAGGCCTGAAGCCTGAGGCCTAGCCTCACGGCATGCCGCGCCCTACGCCGCACACGCCCCCCCACACGTGTCCGTACCCCGACCTCGAGCCTCAGCCTCACCGGGGGCCTAACCCTAACCCTAGCTCCGGCCCTTCGCCGGGCCGCCAGGCCTGAAGCCTGAGGCCTAGCCTCACGGCATGCCGCGCCCTACGCCGCACACGCCCCCCCACACGTGTCCGTACCCCGACCTCGAGCCTCAGCCTCACCGGGGGCCTAACCCTAACCCTAGCTCCGGCCCTTCGCCGGGCCGCCAGGCCTCAAGCCTGAGGCCTAGCCTCACGGCATGCCGCGCCCTACGCCGCACACGCCCCCCCACACGTGTCCGTACCCCGACCTCGAGCCTCAGCCTCACCGGGGGCCTAACCCTAACCCTAGCTCCGGCCCTTCGCCGGGCCGCCAGGCCTGAAGCCTGAGGCCTAGCCTCACGGCATGCCGCGCCCTACGCCGCACACGCCCCCCCACACGTGTCCGTACCCCGACCTCGAGCCTCAGCCTCACCGGGGGCCTAACCCTAACCCTAGCTCCGGCCTTTCGCCGGGCCGCCAGGCCTGAAGCCTGAGGCCTAGCCTCACGGCATGCCGCGCCCTACGCCGCACACGCCCCCCCACACGTGTCCGTACCCCGACCTCGAGCCTCAGCCTCACCGGGGGCCTAACCCTAACCCTAGCTCCGGCCCTTCGCCGGGCCGCCAGGCCTGAAGCCTGAGGCCTAGCCTCACGGCATGCCGCGCCCTACGCCGCACACGCCCCCCCACACGTGTCCGTACCCCGACCTCGAGCCTCAGCCTCACCGGGGGCCTAACCCTAACCCTAGATCCGGCCCTTCCCCGGGCCGCCAGGCCTGAAGCCTGAGGCCTAGCCTCACGGCATGCCGCGCCCTACGCCGCACACGCCCCCCCACACGTGTCCGTACCCCGACCTCGAGCCTCAGCCTCACCGGGGGCCTAACCCTAACCCTAGTTCCGGCCCTTCGCCGGGCCGCCAGGCCTGAAGCCTGAGGCCTGGCCTCACGGCATGCCGCGCCCTATGCCGCACACGCCCCCCCACACGTGTCCGTACCCCGACCTCGAGCCTCAGCCTCACCGGGGGCCTAACCCTAACCCTAGCTCCGGCCCTTCGCCGGGCCGCCAGGCCTGAAGCCTGAGGCCTGGCCTCACGGCATGCCGCGCCCTACGCCGCACACGCCCCCCCACACGTGTCCGTACCCCGACCTCGAGCCTCAGCCTCACCGGGGGCCTAACCCTAACCCTAGCTCCGGCCCTTCGCCGGGCCGCCAGGCCTCAAGCCTGAGGCCTAGCCTCACGGCATGGCATGCCCTACGCCGCACACGCCCCCCCACACGTGTCCGTACCCCGACCTCGAGCCTCAGCCTCACCGGGGGCCTAACCCTAACCCTAGCTCCGGCCATTCGCCGGGCCGCCAGGCCTGAAGCCTGAGGCCTAGCCTCACGGCATGCCGCGCCCTACGCCGCACTCGCCCCCCCACACGTGTCCGTACCCCGACCTCGAGCCTCAGCCTCACCGGGGGCCTAACCCTAACCCTAGCTCCGGCCCTTCGCCGGGCCGCCAGGCCTGAAGCCTGAGGCCTAGCCTCACGGCATGCCGCGCCCTACGCCGCACACGCCCCCCCACACGTGTCCGTACCCCGACCTCGAGCCTCAGCCTCACCGGGGGCCTAACCCTAACCCTAGTTCCGGCCCTTCGCCGGGCCGCCAGGCCTGAAGCCTGAGGCCTGGCCTCACGGCATGCCGCGCCCTATGCCGCACACGCCCCCCCACACGTGTCCGTACCCCGACCTCGAGCCTCAGCCTCACCGGGGGCCTAACCCTAACCCTAGCTCCGGCCCTTCGCCGGGCCGCCAGGCCTGAAGCCTGAGGCCTGGCCTCACGGCATGCCGCGCCCTACGCCGCACACGCCCCCCCACACGTGTCCGTACCCCGACCTCGAGCCTCAGCCTCACCGGGGGCCTAACCCTAACCCTAGCTCCGGCCCTTCGCCGGGCCGCCAGGCCTGAAGCCTGAGGCCTAGCCTCACGGCATGCCGCGCACTACGCCGCACACGCCCCCCCACACGTGTCCGTACCCCGACCTCGAACCTCAGCCTCACCGGGGTCCTAACCCTAACCCTAGCTCCGGCCCTTCGCCGGGCCGCCAGGCCTGAAGCCTGAGGCCTAGCCTCACGGCATGCCGCGCCCTACGCCGCACACGCCCCCACACACGTGTCCGTACCCCGACCTCGAGCCTCAGCCTCACCGGGGGCCTAACCCTAACCCTAGCTCCGGCCCTTCGCCGGGCCGCCAGGCCTCAAGCCTGAGGCCTAGCCTCACGGCATGCCGCGCCCTACGCCGCACACGCCCCCCCACACGTGTCCGTACCCCGACCTCGAGCCTCAGCCTCACCGGGGGCCTAACCCTAACCCTAGCTCCGGCCCTTCGCCGGGCCGCCAGGCCTGAAGCCTGAGGCCTAGCCTCACGGCATGCCGCGCCCTACGCCGCACACGCCCCCCCACACGTGTCCGTACCCCGACCTCGAGCCTCAGCCTCACCGGGGGCCTAACCCTAACCCTAGCTCCGGCCTTTCGCCGGGCCGCCAGGCCTGAAGCCTGAGGCCTAGCCTCACGGCATGCCGCGCCCTACGCCGCACACGCCCCCCCACACGTGTCCGTACCCCGACCTCGAGCCTCAGCCTCACCGGGGGCCTAACCCTAACCCTAGCTCCGGCCCTTCGCCGGGCCGCCAGGCCTGAAGCCTGAGGCCTAGCCTCACGGCATGCCGCGCCCTACGCCGCACACGCCCCCCCACACGTGTCCGTACCCCGACCTCGAGCCTCAGCCTCACCGGGGGCCTAACCCTAACCCTAGCTCCGGCCCTTCGCCGGGCCGCCAGGCCTCAAGCCTGAGGCCTAGCCTCACGGCATGCCGCGCCCTACGCCGCACACGCCCCCCCACACGTGTCCGTACCCCGACCTCGAGCCTCAGCCTCACCGGGGGCCTAACCCTAACCCTAGCTCCGGCCCTTCGCCGGGCCGCCAGGCCTGAAGCCTGAGGCCTAGCCTCACGGCATGCCGCGCCCTACGCCGCACACGCCCCCCCACACGTGTCCGTACCCCGACCTCGAGCCTCAGCCTCACCGGGGGCCTAACCCTAACCCTAGCTCCGGCCTTTCGCCGGGCCGCCAGGCCTGAAGCCTGAGGCCTAGCCTCACGGCATGCCGCGCCCTACGACGCACACGCCCCCCCACACGTGTCCGTACCCCGACCTCGAGCCTCAGCCTCACCGGGGGCCTAACCCTAACCCTAGCTCCGGCCCTTCGCCGGGCCGCCAGGCCTGAAGCCTGAGGCCTAGCCTCACGGCATGCCGCGCCCTACGCCGCACACGCCCCCCCACACGTGTCCGTACCCCGACCTCGAGCCTCAGCCTCACCGGGGGCCTAACCCTAACCCTAGCTCTGGCCCATTCGCCGGCCGCCAGGCCTGAAGCCTGAGGCCTAGCCTCACGGCATGCCGCGCCCTACGCCGCACTCGCCCCCCCACACGTGTCCGTACCCCGACCTCGAGCCTCAGCCTCACCGGGGGCCTAACCCTAACCCTAGCTCCGGCCCTTCGCCGGGCCGCCAGGCCTGCAAGCCTGAGGCCTAGCCTCACGGCATGCCGCGCCCTACGCCGCACACGCCCCCCCACACGTGTCCGTACCCCGACCTCGAGCCTCAGCCTCACCGGGGCCTAACCCTAACCCTAGCTCCGGCCCTTCGCCGGGCCGCCAGGCCTGAAGCCTGAGGCCTAGCCTCACGGCATGCCGCGCCCTACGCCGCACACGCCCCCCCACACGTGTCCGTACCCCGACCTCGAGCCTCAGCCTCACCGGGGGCCTAACCCTAACCTAGCTCCGGCCCTTCGCCGGGCCGCCAGGCCTGAAGCCTGAGGCCTAGCCTCACGGCATGCCGCGCCCTACGCCGCACACGCCCCCCCACACGTGTCCGTACCCCGACCTCGAGCCTCAGCCTCACCGGGGGCCTAACCCCTAACCCCTAGCTCCGGCCCTTCGCCGGGCCGCCAGGCCTGAAGCCTGAGGCCTAGCCTCACGGCATGCCGCGCCCTACGCCGCACACGCCCCCCCACACGTGTCCGTACCCCGACCTCGAGCCTCAGCCTCACCGGGGGTCCTAAACCTAACCCTAGCTCCGGCCCTTCGCCGGGCCGCCAGGCCTGAAGCCTGAGGCCTAGCCTCACGGCATGCCGCGCCCTACGCCGCACACGCCCCCCCACACGTGTCCGTACCCCGACCTCGAGCCTCAGCCTCACCGGGGGCCTAAACCTAACCCTAGCTCCGGCCCTTCGCCGGGCCGCCAGGCCTGAAGCCTGAGGCCTGGCCTCACGGCATGCCGCGCCCTACGCCGCACACGCCCCCCCACACGTGTCCGTACCCCCGACCTCGAGCCTCAGCCTCACCGGGGGCCTAACCCTAACCCTAGCTCCGGCCCTTCGCCGGGCCGCCAGGCCTGAAGCCTGAGGCCTAGCCTCACGGCATTCCGCGCCCTACGCCGCACACGCCCCCCCACACGTGTCCGTACCCCGACCTCGAGCCTCAGCCTCACCGGGGGCCTAACCCTAACCCTAGCTCCGGCCCTTCGCCGGGCCGCCAGGCCTGAAGCCTGAGGCCTAGCCTCACGGCATGCCGCGCCCTACGCCGCACACGCCCCCCCACACGTGTCCGTACCCCGACCTCGAGCCTCAGCCTCACCGGGGTCCTAACCCTAACCCTAGCTCCGGCCCTTCGCCGGGCCGCCAGGCCTGAAGCCTGAGGCCTAGCCTCACGGCATGCCGCGCCCTACGCCGCACACGCCCCCCCACACGTGTCCGTACCCCGACCTCGAGCCTCAGCCTCACCGGGGGCCTAACCCTAACCCTAGCTCCGGCCCTTCGCCGGGCCGCCAGGCCTCAAGCCTGAGGCCTAGCCTCACGGCATGCCGCGCCCTACGCCGCACACGCCCCCCCACACGTGTCCGTACCCCGACCTCGAGCCTCAGCCTCACCCGGGGGCCGAACCCTAACCCTAGCTCCGGCCCTTCGCCGGGCCGCCAGGCCTGAAGCCTGAGGCCTAGCCTCACGGCATGCCGCGCCCTACGCCGCACACGCCCCCCCACACGTGTCCGTACCCCGACCTCGAGCCTCAGCCTCACCGGGGGCCTAACCCTAACCCTAGCTCCGCCCTTCGCCGGGCCGCCAGGCCTCAAGCCTGAGGCCTAGCCTCACGGCATGCCGCGCCCTACGCCGCACACGCCCCCCCACACGTGTCCGTACCCCGACCTGGAGCCTCAGCCTCACCGGGGGCCTAACCCTAACCCTAGCTCCGGCCCTTCGCCGGGCCGCCAGGCCTGAAGCCTGAGGCCTAGCCTCACGGCATGCCGCGCCCTACGCCGCACACGCCCCCCACACACGTGTCCGTACCCCGACCTCGAGCCTCAGCCTCACCGGGGTCCTAACCCTAACCCTAGCTCCGGCCCTTCGCCGGGCCGCCAGGCCTGAAGCCTGAGGCCTAGCCTCACGGCATGCCGCGCCCTACGCCGCACACGCCCCCCCACACGTGTCCGTACCCCGACCTCGAGCCTCAGCCTCACCGGGGGCCTAACCCTAACCCTAGCTCCGGCCCTTCGCCGGGCCGCCAGGCCTGAAGCCTGAGGCCTAGCCTCACGGCATGCCGCGCGCTTACGCCGCACACGACCCCCACACGTGTCCGTACCCCGACCTCGAGCCTCAGCCTCACCGGGGGCCTAACCCTAACCCTAGCTCCGGCCCTTCGCCGGGCCGCCAGGGCTCAAGCCTGAGGCCTAGCCTCACGGCATGCCGCGCCCTACGCCGCACACGCCCCACCACACGTGTCCGTACCCCAACCTCGAGCCTCAGCCTCACCGGGGGCCTAACCCTAACCCTAGCTCCGGCCATTCGCCGGGCCGCCAGGCCTGAAGCCTGAGGCCTAGCCTCACGGCATGCCGCGCCCTACGCCGCACTCGCCCCCCACACGTGTCCGTACCCCGACCTCGAGCCTCAGCCTCACCGGGGGCCTAACCCTAACCCTAGCTCCGGCCCTTCGCCGGGCCGCCAGGCCTGAAGCCTGAGGCCTAGCCTCACGGCATGCCGCGCCCTACGCCGTACACGCCCCCCCACACGTGTCCGTACCCCGACCTCGAGCCTCAGCCTCACCGGGGGCCTAACCCTAACCCTAGCTCCGGCCCTTCGCCGGGCCGCCAGGCCTGAAGCCTGAGGCCTGGCCTCACGGCATGCCGCGCCCTACGCCGCACACGCCCCCCCCACACGTGTCCGTACCCCGACCTCGAGCCTCAGCCTCACCGGGGGCCTAACCCTAACCCTAGCTCCGGCCCTTCGCCGGGCCGCCAGCCTGAAGCCTGAGGCCTAGCCTCACGGCATGCCGCGCCCTACGCCGCACACGCCCCCCCACACGTGTCCGTACCCCCGACCTCGAGCCTCAGCCTAACCGGGAGCCTAACCCTAACCCTAGCTCCGGGCCTTCGCCGGGCAGCCAGGCCTCAAGCCTGAGGCCTAGCCTCACGGCATGCCGCGCCCTACGCCGCACACGCCCCCCCACACGTGTCCGTACCCCGACCTCGAGCCTCAGCCTCACCGGGGGCCTAAACCTAACCCTAGCTCCGGCCCTTCGCCGGGCCGCCAGGCCTGAAGCCTGAGGCCTAGCCTCACGGCATGCCGCGCCCTACGCCGCACACGCCCCCCCACACGTGTCCGTACCCCGACCTCGAGCCTCAGCCTCACCGGGGGCCTAACCCTAACCCTAGCTCCGGCCCTTCGCCGGGCCGCCAGGCCTGAAGCCTGAGGCCTAGCCTCACGGCATGCCGCGCCCTACGCCGCACACGCCCCCCCACACGTGTCCGTACCCCGACCTCGAGCCTCAGCCTCACCGGGGGCCTAACCCTAACCCTAGCTCCGGCCCTTCGCCGGGCCGCCAGGCCTGAAGCCTGAGGCCTAGCCTCACGGCATGCCGCGCCCTACGCCGCACACGCCCCCCCACACGTGTCCGTACCCCGACCTCGAGCCTCAGCCTCACCGGGGGCCTAACCCTAACCCTAGCTCCGGCCCTTCGCCGGGCCGCCAGGCCTCAAGCCTGAGGCCTAGCCTCACGGCATGGCACGCCCTACGCCGCACACGCCCCCCCACACGTGTCCGTACCCCGACCTCGAGCCTCAGCCTCACCGGGGGCCTAACCCTAACCCTAGCTCCGGCCCTTCGCCGGGCCGCCAGGCCTGAAGCCTGAGGCCTAGCCTCACGGCATGCCGCGCCCTACGCCGCACTCGCCCCCCCACACGTGTCCGTACCCCGACCTCGAGCCTCAGCCTCACCGGGGTCCTAACCCTAACCCTAGCTCCGGCCCTTCGCCGGGCCGCCAGGCCTGAAGCCTGAGGCCTAGCCTCACGGCATGCCGCGCCCTACGCCGCACACGCCCCCCCACACGTGTCCGTACCCCGACCTCGAGCCTCAGCCTCACCGGGGGCCTAACCCTAACCCTAGCTCCGGCCCTTCGCCGGGCCGCCAGGCCTCAAGCCTGAGGCCTAGCCTCACGGCATGCCGCGCCCCTACGCCACACACGCCCCCCCACACGTGTCCGTACCCCGACCTCGAGCCTCAGCCTCACCGGGGGCCTAACCCTAACCCTAGCTCCGGCCCTTCGCCGGCCGCCAGGCCTGAAGCCTGAGGCTAGCCTCACGGCATGCCGCGCCCTACGCCGCACACGCCCCCCACACGTGTCCGTACCACGACCTCGAGCCTCAGCCTCACCGGGGGCCTAACCCTAACCCTAGCTCCGGCCTTTCGCCGGGCCGCCAGGCCTGAAGCCTGAGGCCTAGCCTCACGGCATGCCGCGCCCTACGCCGCACACGCCCCCCCACACGTGTCCGTACCCCGACCTCGAGCCTCAGCCTCACCGGGGGCCTAACCCTAACCCTAGCTCCGGCCCTTCGCCGGGCCGCCAGGCCTGAAGCCTGAGGCCTAGCCTCACGGCATGCCGCGCCCTACGCCGCACACCGCCCCCCCACACGTGTCCGTACCCCGACCTCGAGCCTCAGCCTCACCGGGGGCCTAACCCCTAACCCTAGCTCCGGCCCTTCGCCGGGCCGCCAGGCCTCAAGCCTGAGGCCTAGCCTCACGGCATGCCGCGCCCTACGCCGCACACGCCCCCCCACACGTGTCCGTACCCCGACCTCGAGCCTCAGCCTCACCGGGGGCCTAACCCTAACCCTAGCTCCGGCCCTTCGCCGGGCCGCCAGGCCTGAAGCCTGAGGCCTAGCCTCACGGCATGCCGCGCCCTACGCCGCACACGCCCCCCCACACGTGTCCGTACCCCGACCTCGAGCCTCAGCCTCACCGGGGTCCTAAACCTAACCCTAGCTCCGGCCCTTCGCCGGGCCGCCAGGCCTGAAGCCTGAGGCCTAGCCTCACGGCATGCCGCGCCCTACGCCGCACACGCCCCCCCACACGTGTCCGTACCCCGACCTCGAGCCTCAGCCTCACCGGGGGCCTAACCCGAACCCTAGCTCCGGCCCTTCGCCGGGCCGCCAGGCCTCAAGCCTGAGGCCTAGCCTCACGGCATGCCGCGCCCTACGCCGCACACGCCCCCCCACGCGTGTCCGTACCCCGACCTCGAGCCTCAGCCTCACCGGGGCCGAACCCTAACCCTAGCTCCGGCCCTTCGCCGGGCCGCCAGGCCTGAAGCCTGAGGCCTAGCCTCACGGCATGCCGCGCCCTACGCCGCACACGCCCCCCCACACGTGTCCGTACCCCGACCTCGAGCCTCAGCCTCACCGGGGGCCTAACCCTAACCCTAGCTCCGGCCTTCGCCGGGCCGCCAGGCCTCAAGCCTGAGGCCTAGCCTCACGGCATGCCGCGCCCTACGCCGCACACGCCCCCCCACACGTGTCCGTACCCCGAACTGAGCCTCAGCCTCACCGGGGGCCTAACCCTAACCCTAGCTCCAGCCCTTCGCCGGGCCTCCAGGCCTGAAGCCTGAGGCCTAGCCTCACGGCATGCCGCGCCCTACGCCGCACACCGCCCCCACACACGTGTCCGTACCCCGACCTCGAGCCTCAGCCTCACCGGGGTCCTAACCCTAACCCTAGCTCCGCCCTT
>NW_026711803.1:0-36364 GCF_026419965.1 Kogia breviceps
TATAAAATTCTTAGGAAGAATTCAATTCCAGGAATAAGAGCATTGAAACCTCTATAATTTACTCTATCACAGTAACTCTTTTGTCAGACATATTTCTTAAGTTTGTGGTGGGTTGCCTGGTATGATGACAGGTGGTGAAAACTCTCATATACATCGGGCTAATGTTAGTAGAAAAAAATTTTTATACGAGATGTAGACGTTGATCATATCAAAATTGTGGGTAGGATGCTCAAATTCATAGAAAGGAGATTGTTAGATGTGTTTTAATGATGACTTGGGGTGCATATAATTCTGGCACCTAGGGATTGTCGAATGCTCCTACAAATGGATTGTTGTGGAAATGTTTATTATAAGGAAATTGACATATTGTCTAGCAAGGAAGAGGTGAATGGGCCTGCTACATCTTCTACATTGAAGTCATATACAGGTTTTGATTCTACTTCTGTTGAATCAAGTGAGGCTTCATTGAATTTCTGCTACTGCGGAGATAATAAAATTCTGAGTAGGGGTCAGAAGAAAATAGTCATAGGTGTTCCTGTGTAATAATTACTGTTGAAAGTGTAAATGATCCATTTATCAGTAAGACTGAGAATAGAATAACTGCTACATTACTTCATATGAGATTGTCTATGCTACTGTCCCTAGAGCTCCAGTGAGTGAGTATGGTGAATGTGAAGCTCATCCAGAACTGAGGATGGAATAAATGGCTAGGTGTGATATGGCTAATATAAAGAGTATGCCTACATTTATATTAATTAGTGGCTAAGATATGGGAAGAGGAATTCATGTTGTGAGAGCCAGGGTTAAGGCTAGCATTGGGGCAATAATATATAAATTGATGCTGTTGATGGACATAGTGGGTCTTTAATAAGTAATTTGAATGCCTCAGCAATGGGTTGTAATAATCCATGTGGGCAGATGATTTTTGGCCCTTTCTGGATTTGTATATAGCTTAGGATTTTCCATTTAGTTAATATGAGGAATGCTATGGTGAATTAAATTGGGTAACTTGTGAAAGAGTGTTGATTATAAACATATTCTTAGGAAGAGGACTTGAACCAGTGCAGATAAAAGTTTCAGTTTTACATAATTACCGGGCTCTGCCACCGTAACAAACCCTGCTCTACAGTAGGGTATGTATAAATTAATTGAATGTAGATTATGTCATCATTTAGTTTGAAGACATTGTGTAAAGTAAGCCGTATTGCTCTTGTCCTTTCATACTGGAAGAAATCTGCAATAGACAGAAACCAAGCAGGATGGCTCCAGTCTGAACTCAGATCATGTGAGACTTTAATCATTGAACAAAGAGACAATTAATAGCAGTTATACCATTGAAATGTCGTGATCCAGCATCAAGGTCAAAAACCATATTGCCGATATGAACTCTAGAATACAATTACACTCTTATCCCTAGTAAAACTTGTTCCATTGATCAGTGTTTGAGAAGAACAGGTGATAAAGAATTTTGACTAGCTGGTCTAAATTGTAATCACTCAGAGGTGATTTTATTCTCTAAAAATGAATGGCACACGGGCTCAAGGTGCACCAGCTTCAGTAGTTGTGGCACGCAGGCTCAGTAGTTGTGGCCCACTGGGTTAGTTGCTCCGTTGCACGTGGGATCTTCCCAGACTAGGGATCGAACCCGTGTCCCCTGAATTGGCAGGCGCAGTCTTAACCACTGCATCACCAGGGAAGTCCCAGAATCGCCGTCTCCCTTTTAATACACCTTAAGCCCAAAGAATCCATGGAAGATTGTTACAGATAATAAGAGAATAAAATATTGTAAGGACTATAACAGAAGCATATAGTACACTGTTCATATAGACACATCCCAAGCAGTTACAAAGTATATTATAAAGGAGGCTGCAGTTTGCAAAGAACAACATAAATTATACCCACAAACTCCCAATATTTCCTGAATCGTTGCAATCTGAAACCCTATTGTAGGAAGCAGAACATTCCAGGAGACATTCTACAAATGAAGGACTCTAAACCCTGTGGGTGGATAAGGAATTCTGGAAGGAAGGTGTCCTCACTCAAGGAGTGCATGATCCTATACTTTTATCACATCAGATCCCTGTACAATTCCCATTGATCTCGGTCCAGGCATTCCCAGTCCTCTTGAGAGAAATCTATGGGCACATCCTGGGATGTCAGCAGTCCCTGAAATTAAAAGTACACATGACATGTGGCCACGGGAAGAGTTCATAATGTGACGCAAGAAGAAAAGAGCAAATTAAGAGAACTGGTTTTAATTTAGAAGAGTGTCTTCAATCATCCACTAATATATATATATATATATATATATATATATATATATATATATACATATATTTTTTTTTCACAAAGTAACTTTCTCTATTTCTAACTACAAAAAAGAGTATGTCATGTGATCCATAAAACCAGTAAAGAGACTATAGTTATCTGGAAAAAAATGATAAAATGGTGGTTTCAACACGGACATATGCATTTTTGAGTGTTTTATTTATATCAAACTGGATAAAATGTGCGTATTTCTCAGACAGAAAAGACATGTCGAGGTAGAAATGTACCTTTCAACTATTCATGGGTCCACAAATACACTGGAGAGAGTGTAAAATTGCAGATTCTGATACAGTAGGGCCGGTGGGCCTGAGTTCTATTTTTTTAACGAGCTCAGTTTTAACTAGTGATGCCACAGTCTCTGATTCATTAACGACAATTGTGAATAGCAGAGACATAATAAGGAAAGGTAAACATTCATAGTTAACTTCTAACTTCAAGTGTGTTATGGATTTCCCACGTTTAATAGGATAGTAAGCACAGCAGCAACCACCATTTGTGAACATTCACTGTAGACCGTGTGTATCTTTCTGACTTTTTGTGTAGGATTGCAGGAAAAAGGCCTGCGCTGTGGCCACAGTGGGCGGGGCCCTCAGGCCGGGCCGCCCCTCCAGGCCCCCCGACGGGGCCCTGAGCTCCTGGCGGCTCCTCCCCCGGCGCCCCGCTCCCTCCCAGGAGGCCTCAGGCAGAGCGGCCCCACCCGCAGCGCCCAGAACGGAGCCCGCGTTTCCTCAGAGCTGGAGCTCCCGGCTCGGGGTCTCTTCCCTCCGCCGTCACGGAGCTGCCCCGGAGCCCAAGGGGAGGGCGGCCTCACTGACGCTGCCGGCTGCGGAGGGGCCCCGGCGGCCGAAGCCGCGACAGTCGTGGGGACGGCGGGCCGGGTAAGTGGGTCTGGTGCCCGGGCGGCCGCGCAAGAGCAGCTTCTGAGGGGAAGGGTTTCGCGGCCACCCGCCGCTGCTGTGCAGAACGAGCGGCCTGGGGTCTGGTCCCGGGGAACTTCGGCGCCTCCTCCCGGCCCTGCCCTCGGCCTGGCTCGCGGGGCCCAGGGGACGTGGGGAGAGGGCGGCTGAACGTCCTGAGGGGACACGGGGCGAGGGAGGCGCAGGGTCCGGCCGCAGCGTCAGCGACCCTCCTCCCGACGGCGGGGATAGCGGCCGAAAGTTCCTCCCGAGGCTTCCAGGCCTCTTGTTCAGCCAAGGCCCTGTGCGCCCCATCCTCCCTGAGCTAAAGCACCCGGGGGGCGGGAGGGGACAGGGCGGGGGGCTGGCGCAGGTGATGGGGGACGGGAAAAGGTGATTGTCAGCTAAGGAGAACCTGCTCTCCCAAGGTGAGCAATGCAGGGCTTTCCTTTGTATGCGAAGATGCTGGAGTCAGGCTCACGAATTCCTTCCTTTGATATGCACCTCAGCTCTCTGGGGCCTGCATCCTGTATTTGCATATCCTGAGTTCCTCAGGGCCTGCCCGCTCACATTGGAGAGGATGACTGTGGCATCTTTTGTTTACTGAGGTGGCAAGAAATATTCCATTTCTCACAGGCTTGAGGGGCAGACAGTGAAGAAGCGTCGGAGAGTCTCACTTGGCATGTACTTTGGTTTACATATAGATAATAGTTATACTTACTTAACTGTGCTAATAGAGAGAGGCTCTGGAGTACAATCAACTTGTACTACTGCCCTCTATGTATTAATTTCATCAATATCATAAGATAAATGCCTGTAGAATTGACTTAATCCAGTTAAATAGCATAATGATTTTTAAAGGAAACATAATAGAAATATAACAACAAAACCTTTACCACTACAGGCTGGGTCTGGAACAAGGTAAATAAATGTTCCATTGTTAAAATATTGAAAGAGTATTCAATAGAAATATCAAGAAAAATGACAAATAATAAGGGCAGCAGAATGTTGAAATGTTCTATCTTTATCATTAAAGTGGCAGAAAATCATTTATGAGCAGGCACTGGGGCAGAAGATGCCTGATTTTATATCTTTGTCATAGTTGTGCAGTTGTTTCAACAAGTAACTTAAAGACACAATGGAAAAGCCAGGAGGTTTGTGCCTGAGATCATGTTGATGTGAAACCCGGGATGGCCGCCTTGTGCCAGGTGTGTTAAGTTTACCTCGCAGGTAGACCTCAGAGCTCCTGAGAAACAAGGTCTGGAATTTTCCTGCTGGGTGCCCCTTAGGTTCTGTGACTTGATTGATTGTGAGTCATGTTGGGAGAAAGACCTGATCACAGGAAGAGGGTGGGAATAGAGTGATTTGAGGAGCAGCTGACAACATTCATCACAGCTCATTGCCTGAATGAATTTTAAAGAAACAGGAAAACAAATGATTCTTATGGAATCAGAGAATGTGAGGGCTGGACAATCCCAGGAAATGAGGAACACCCATCCCGTTTTCCAGATGAGAAAACAGAGGCCCAGCAAGTTGAATCCCTCAGCCAAGTTGCACCCGTCTTTCCTCCCCACTACATGGTTTGTGTAAGCAGGACTCTTCCTGTCTTGATCACTGCTGAACCCCGAAAAGGGCCACGCATCTAGTAGCTGCTCCAAAATTTTTGATTGACTGTATGAACAATGCTATTTCTTTCTTTCTCACTCTTATTCAGGATTGTGCCAAGAACTCCCCAGGTTGCAATGTAATTCGATAAATGTCAATATGAATTGAGTTTTGTTGTGATGAGGACTTAGGCTTTAAGGTAACAGACTTGGTTCAGATCCTGGTTCTGCCACTCAATAGCTGTTTGGCTTCGGGAAAATTACCAAACCTCTCTGAGATTATTTCCTCCTTTGTAAAAGTGGGGATAAAACTATCTGAGCCAGCAGAGCACCTGCATGAGACATGTGCACTAAATGTTGGTCTTTCTCACTCTCCCACGCCATCTCTCTGTTCTTCCCAGAGAAGTTGTACAGAAGGATATAGTACTTTAAAAAAATATTTATTTATTTATTTATTTATTTTTGGCTGCGTTGGGTCTTCTTTGCTATGCATGGGCTTTCTCTAGTTGCAGCAAGCAGGGGTTACTTTTTGTTGCAGTGCGTGGGCTTCTCATTGCAGTGGCTTCTCTTGCTGTGCTTGTGGTGGAGCATCGGCTCTAGGCGTGCGGGCTTCAGTAGTTGTGGCCTGAAGGCTCAGTAGTTGTGGCACATGGGCTTAGCTACTCCGCGGCATGTGAGATCTTCCCTGACCAGGGCTCGAACCCATGTCCCCTGCCTTAGCATGCAGATTATTAACCACTGCGCCACCAGGGAAGTCAGATACAGTACTTTATAAAGAGGGGTTTTAATTTAATTCGGATAGTGTACATTTTTCTCGTAGAAAAGATTATTCCACTATAGAGACATTAGCACGCAATACCACTACAAATGCAGTATTCTATGGGTTAGATATTATCAGTAAATTTTATAAGGAATTGGACAAATGCCAAAACACTAGCAACTGTTGAGTAAGAGGATTCAAATCTGGGGTGCCCCCACCCCAATTTCAAGAGCAGCATGTGATTTTCAAATCCATGTTTCATCTGGTCTTTGTTTCTCATCCATCCTCTGGGTTTGCCTTTGTCAAGAAGGCTCAGATCCTCTGCTTTCACAGCCTCGCGGCTGGCTGTGCCCCAGCTCCCGTCCTGGAACCTCTGCATGCCTGGCTGTGCCTGCTCTCCCTGTGCATCACCAGCTTTGCCTGGGAGCTGCTGCGTCCTGCACTGCTTGCTGTACCCCAGAGTACCTAGACCCTTCTGGTACATGAAGTACACCCTCATACCATGTGTGGGATCAAAGTGAAGTTCCCAACTTTGGAAGTTGCAGGCTTGAGGGGCACACAGTGATTTAAAGTCGGGTCACCTGACTTAAAGGGGGGGGGGGTTGATTGTTTTAAAGCCAGGGCAGCTGACTTAAAGTCTGCGTCCCTCAGCTGCAGGACGAGACCAATTTTGGCAGTGCACGGGTTCGCTCCAAGCCAGCACTGCTGTTCAGGAAGAGCTCCAGTAGCGCCTTAGTGCAGGGGGACTTGGTCCGTTGTCTTCCCTTGCCCTCAGAGGGGGGCCACCTGCTCTTCTGGAGGAGAATCAGGGAGGGGGAAGTGCAGAGTCCCGGCTGGAGTTGCGGCACCCCTTGTCTGATGGCAGGGAAAGGGGGGAGGGGCTTTGTGGTGTCCTGGGGCTGGACTCACCAGGTCGACTCAGCCTCTCAATCTCCTAACCTCCCCCTACACACTCCACAAGAGTTTCCAATAATATGTAATTGCGCTTTAGATTCTCGGTCTTCAAACTCATACCCAGGCTCCCGGGTCCCTTGATTCAGCCAATTCCTCTGTGCTCTCTCTTCTATTAGATACAGTCCCAGAGGGAGGGGCCGGGGGATGGGACTGGAGGGACCCCGGCAGCACTGGCCTCAGTCGAGTGCATAGATCCGGGGCCTGTGTTCTCACACATGTGCGAGGACCCTTAAGGCGGAATGGAGGGGGCCAGTTAGAGGCAGTCCTTGCTGCCTCAAGTGAGTATGGATCACCGTCGGGTGGGGAACCCGCTGAGACCTGAGAAGTACTGTTAGGAAGATGCGTTCCTTCCCCGGCTTCAAGGACGTGGGTGGGCTTCATGACTCCAGTTCCCCTCCAGGCCTCCAGGTCCGGCTGCAACCCAGCGCCCTTGCAGACCTGCCTTCCTGTCCCAGAACGTGCCAGGCTCCAGGAAGAATCCAGACTGCAGAGATGGTGCCTGAGCGCTCCAGCTTAAGAAGTGCTGTCCCTGGGGACCCAACAGTGGAGGCAGGAAGGGTGAAAGGAGTAGCGGGGTGGGGTAGAGAGGGGTGGCTGCTCTGGGAGACGTTGAGAGAGAAATATCGCCCCTACACCCCCTGCAACTGACCCACTGATGCCATAGGATCTCAGGGCCCTTTAGTCAGAGATGCCTCTGCTTCTTTACTCCTATGTTCAAAACTATGCAAAACCAACTCTTCATCCTCTTGCTGCCTTGCCAGGACTTTTACAGCCCTGTTATTTTGAAGCACTCATTCCCTAAACTGCAGTTTGGAGCTGCCCCAGCTACTTAAAAGTGTTCTCCTTAAACTGAGACTAAATCCTACTCTTTTGGAAAAACGACCTTCACTTCAGAGAAGATCGTCTTTTCTGCCCATTCCCTCCTTCTACTGCCCTCTTAAAAACCCCTGTGCTTAAAGAGCTTGGTGATTTATTTTTTGCTTGATGTCAAAAAGAAACCTTCCCCATGCACCCCAAAAATCTTTCCTGGAAAATAGGTATTTCAAAACCATGACAGTGTTTTGCAGTTAGTATACACTGGGTAGACTGCCTAGCAATCCCTCCAAGTGGCAGAGGTGAGCAACACCTTTACTTATTTGATTGGATGCCCTTCAAATTGAGGAAGGTCCCATTCTTATGGGACCTGAGCCCTGGATGGCTGTGGCTGTGATTAGATAATTACTGGTGATTTTATTTCCCTTACTGAGCTGCTGCTTCTAGGTTACATTCATTTTGTTACCTGTCCATTTTTAAAGAAAGACTGACGACAAAGTCACTGTCATAGGTCAGGAGCCTGAGCTCAGGGTTGGTCAAAGGTACTCACAGGGAGAAAGGTGGATAAAAATAGGTGGGTAAGTGAGGAGGGTTGGCAAGTACAGCCAGGACACCCGTGTTCACCGTGCGTACTAATAAAGGCCCGAATCTCCTCATTTATCTCCCGTGGGAAGTTCTGATGGTTCACAGGATCAAACTCAAATCATATTTAAACTAGGGCATATTCCTGAGCATAAAAGGAAGTATCCATCCTTAGCAGGAGTCGCTGCAGAGGAATAAAGACGTAGAGAACGGACTTGAGGACACAGGGAGGGGGAAGGGTAAGCTGGAATGAAGTGAGAGAGTGGCATGGACATATATACACTAGCAAAGGTGAAGTGGATAGCTAGTGGAAAGCAGCTGCCTATAGCACAGGGGGATCAGCTCGGTGCTTTGTGACCACCTAGAGGGGTGGGATAGGGAGGGTGGGAGGGAGACACAAGAGGGCGGGGATATGGCGATATATGTATACGAATAGCTGATTCACTTTGTTATACAGCAGAAGCTAACACAACATGGTAAAGCAATTGTACTCCAATAAGGATGTTAACAACAACAACAACAAAACCCCCAAAACTAAGTCAATCACGCCAACGGAGACATTGTATATGCTTACAGTTCAAGAAATCCACAAGAGAATCCTTTATTCCGTATCCAATGAATGGTCCATTCGAAAAGAAAAAAAAAACACTTTCTAAAATGTTGCTTTTCCATTTATTGTTCAGAACATTTTTATACCTCTTCATTTCTTACTGTTCAAAGCCAAGTCACCTGAGTTACAGGGAAGCAGCTGATTGATTTAAAGTTGGGTCATGTGATTTAAAAACCAGTGGCAGTTGATTGATTTAAATCCCAGTCATATGACATGAGGAGAGGGTGCTAAAAACTGTTTTTTCATCTCTGGCTCAGAAGATCATATTTACCTTGGTTTTTCTTATGATTTAGAAAACTTGAGCTGTCTCTCCTTGGAATCATCAGGAGAAAAATATAGTATTTCAGGTTCATTCTTGAAATCAACTTCTCACTGTTAAGGTGTATTGACTAAAAGATCTTCCTTCTTCAAGAGATTCCATACCTCTGTAGGACACTTCAATTGTAATTGGAGAAAAAAGAAGAATGAAATCAGGCCAGCAGCTGCAGGAGGCCAAGGCAGCCCCCAGGACTAGGGAAGGGGGAGGAGGAAGGGCTGAGAGTTGCCATTAGAGCAGACAACCTCCAGAGGGCGCTGAAGCACCGGCACAGCCCACCTGCCACTTCCAGTTCGGCACTCCAGGGGCAGATTTGGGCTTGGAGATGGGGTTGCTGTAACCCCAAGGAGCTGAGCAGAGAGGAGGAGTTGATTAATAGTCTCCTCTGACCCTCTGGCCAAAATTGCCTGGCTTCACAGGGGGGACAAAGTTTCGCTTTCAGCAACTGATGGGGCACTTCCAGGCTGCTCGGGTTGGCAGTGGCCCGACAGCCTGACAGGCTGACTGCGGTGTGACCGCCCTTTGTTTCTCCAGAATGTGTACATCAGGAAGTGCACGGTTGTGGGAGCCTATTCACCGCCACCCCCCCGCAAGGGGGATGGCACTTTCCCTGGCTGTACCCTATGATCACCAGGTACTTGAAATGAATGTAAGAGTTTTGACTTCAAGGAAAAGCTCACATAACTGCTTCTGCCTCATCATGTGTGGGATTTACTCTAATGGAAGGACATTATAAAGAACAGGTAGAAAACTCACCCGTTGGTCTCCTTGTAGGAGTTTATTTTGCATGAATCCCTCCTACATGAGTAGATAGCAGAGGTTTATTTTTGTTCCCGTGTGTGTGTAGTTGTGGCAGAAGTTGTAGGTATGGTGATTTGAAGCCCTCAAAGAAATATTCTCAGAACTCTCAAGACTTCTCTTGATTGGAACCGAAAGAGACCTGGAAAAGGAGGAAAAGAAAAGGAGGAGGGAGAACGAATGGCTGTTTCTCAGTAAATTCACCTTCCTGGTTGATTGTTCTGTCTTCTTGTTTCTTTTCACTTCTATGTATGTCTAATGGAATAATGCAGAAAGGCTGATTTTATGCTTTAAAAGATTTTACATCACAAAGAAACTAGAAGTGGCTAACAGAACTTATTCAAATCAATTTGACATGGAGACTTTGATATTAAATTTGTATACTAAAATGGGTTAATCCAAATTTTCTCTTTCTTTTAGAGTGAATATTTGTAAAATATTTTTGTAGATAATAATTTACCCTAGATATACAAAATTGTGAGAATGGGTACCATTTTTCACCACTTAAATGATTTCTTTTCTTTCTTTTATTTTTTATTTATTTTTATTTATTTATTATTATTTTTTTGCGGTACATGGGCCTCTCACCATTGTGGCCTCTCCCGTTGCGGAGCACAGGCTCCAGACGCGCAGGTTCAGCGGCCATGGCTCATGGGCCCAGCCGCTCCGCAGCACGTGGGATCCTCCCGGACCGGGATACGAACCCATGTCCTCTGCATGAGCAGGTGGATGCTCAACCACTGCGCCACCAGGGAAGCCCATGATTTCTTTTAAATAAATAGATTATACACTTCAAATGCCAATGTTGTGTCTTACATGTTGTTTTTTAATTCCTTGATTTTCAAAACTTGTGTTTATTTAATTGATTTCTATCTAATAATCTGTCTCCCTTTTATTGTTCCTTACTTTATATTTTATTGATCTATAGTTAATATACATTATTATATTAGTTTCAGAGGTACAACATAGCGATTCATAAAAGTTTAGGTTCTTCTCCACTTATACTTACTATAAAAGAGTGGCTATATTCCCCATGCTATACAGTACATCACTGTAGATGATTGATTATATACCTAGTGATTATACCTCCAAATCTGCTACCACTCTTTTGCTCCTCCACCCTATCTCTCCCTGCTGGTAACCACTAGTCTGTTCTTTAACCTGTGAGGCTGTTTTTTCTTGTTCTTGTTGTTGTATTCAATTTTTTAGATGCCATGCTTGTTTTCTCTGTGGCCTATTTTACTAAGCATAATAGCCTCCAAATCCATCCATGTTCTTGCAAATGGCAAAATTTCATTTTTTGCTGAAGTCATCATAAAAAATCTGTTTTATCCCCTAACCTAGTGATGAACACTTAGTTTGACTGAAGTCATCATAAAAAATCTGTTTTATCCCCTAACCTAGTGATGAACACTGAGTTTGACTCTGTCTCTTGGCTATGGCAAACAACACTGTTACGAATATTGATGTGCAGTTATTTTTTTGAAATAGTGTTTTTGTTTTCTTCTGATATACCCAAGAGTGAAATTGTTGGATATTATGGTAGTTCTCTTTTTAGTTTTTTGTGGAACCTCCATTCTGCTTTCCACAGTAGCTGCACTACTTCACCTCCACATCAAGAGTTTACATGTGTTTCCCTTTCTCCACATCCTCACTAACCTTTGTTATTTGTGATCTTTTTGATGACAGCCATTCTGACAAGACTGAGGTGATATATCTCAGTTTTGATTTGCATTTTACTGCCAATTAGCTATGTTTAGCATCTTTGTGAGTTCTGTCTGTCTATCTGTATTTTTTCCTTGGAAAAATGTCTATTTAGGTCTTCTCATTTTTTAAAAAAGATTTTGGGTATTTTTTTGATATTGAGTTGTATGTGCCATTTCTGTAGTTTAGATATGAACTCTTGCTTGGTCATCTTTTTGATGTTCACGTCTTATCATGTGCAAATATTGTCACTACTTCAGCAGCTTGTCTTTTCATTTTGTCTTTGGTTTCCTTTGCTATTCAAAATCTTTTAAGTTTAGTGAAGTCCCACTTGTTTATTTTTGCTTTTGTTTCATTTGCCTTAGTAGACTGAACCTAAAACTGTTGCTATCATTTATGTTCAAGAATGTTCTATATTTTCCTCTAGGGGTTTTATGGTTTCTGGTCCTACGTTTAGGTCTTTATTCAGTTTTGCATTTATTTTATATATGGTGTGCTAAAATAATCTAATTTTATTCTTTTCCATGTAGCTGACCAGTTTTCCCAGTACCCCTTATTGAAAAGACATGTTTTCTCCATATTTCCTGCTTCATCATAAATCAATTAAATAGAAGTGTGTGGGCTTATTTCTGGGATATCTATTCTATTCCGGTGATCTTTGTGTCTGTTTTTGCTCCGGTACGATTCTCTTTGATTACTGTCGCTTTGCAGTCTAATCTGAAGTCAAGGTGTGTGATGCCTCCAGCTCTGTTCTTTCTCAAGATTGTTTGGCTATTTGGGGTCTTTGTGTTTCTATACAAATTTTCAAATTACTTTTTCAAGTTCTGTGAAAATGCTTTGGTATTCTGATAGGGATTGCATTAAATCTGTAGGTTGTCTTTGGTAGTAAGTTTATTTTCACAGTATTAATTCTGCCATCCACACACATGCTATATTCTCCCCATCTTTTTCTGTTGCCTTCAACTTCTTTCACCAACGGCTGATAGATTTCTGAGTACATGTCTTTTACTGCTTAGGTGTGTTTGTTCCTAGGTATCTTATTCTTTTTGGTGTGATTGCATATGGTATTGTTTTCTTAATTTTTTTCTTTCTGACAGCTTTGAGTTTTGTTTTCTTCTTCTTTTTCTAATTCCTTCAGGTGTAATGTTAGGTTGTTTATTTGATGTTTTTCTTGTTTCCTAACAATAAGCTTGTATCACTATAACTTCTCCCTGTGAACTGCGTTGGCTGTGTCCCATAGATTTTGGATCATTGTGTGTTCATTTTCATCTGTCTTGGGTATTTTTAGAATCCCTCTTTAATTTTTTCAGTGTTCCTTTCTTCTCCTTTTATTCTCTTCATCTGTGATGTGAGGACTATCTTTAATGTTATGTTTGGATTTCTTTCAGTTTTTTTAAATGTGTGTGTGTGTGTGTGTGTGTGTGTGTGCGTGCGCGTGTGTGTGATTATTGAAGTTGCTGAGCTCTTAATTTCACGTGGACACTAACAACCCTGCACTGTTACTCTGCTCCACCACAGTTACTGAATTGGACCTTATATTTTACATCTACTTGTCTTGTGTGTCCCTTACCTTCTTATTGTGAATATAGATGATTTTATTAGTATTTTCTTTCATCCTTCCTATTAGCTGTGTTCATGGTTGATTTACTACCTGTGTTGAATATTTGCCTTATCCAATGAGGTTTTTCCTTTAGTAAGTTTCCTTTCCTAATTTTTATGTTTCAGTCGTGGCCTTTTCTTTTTCACTTAGAAAAGCCCCTTTCAGATTTCTCATCCCGCTGGTTTGACGATGCTGAGCTCTTTTAGTTTTGTTTCTCTGTAAAACTTGAGATCTCACCACCAAATCTGAAGGAGAGCCTTGCTGGGTAGAGTATTTTTGGTTATAGGCTTTTCCCTTTCACGACTTTAAATATACCATGCCACTCCCTTCTGGCATGCAGAGGTTATCCTGAAAAGTCAGCTGATAACTTGATGCAAGTTCCCATGTTTGTAACTTGTTGCTTTTCCTTTGCTCCTTTTACTAGTGTCTTTTTCTCTTTATTTTGTTGCCAGATTAATGACAATGAGTCTTGGTGTGGTCCTCCTTGGCTTGATCCTGTTTGGGCCTTACTGTGTTTACTGGACTTGGATGTCTGTTTTCTTTCCCAGGTTATGGAACTTTTCAGCTCTTATGTCTTCAGGTATGTTCTACATTGCTTTCTCGTACCTTTTTGCTTCTGGGACCAGTATGATGCAAATATTAGTACACTTGATGTTGTGTCACACGTCTGTTCAACTTTCCTCATTGCATTTTAATCTATTGTTTTCCCGTTCATCCTCAGTGACCGCCCGTGCTCTGTCCTTCCGTTTTCGGATGCATTCCTCTGTATCATTTAGTCTACAGTAGTTTCCTTTTAGTGTATTTTTCATTTCAGTTACTGTATTCCTAATCTCTGTTTTGTTGTTCTTTAATGGTCTAACTCTTTCTAAAAACATTCTAACTTCTTGCTCTGGATGTCCATTCTTCTGAGTTTTTTGATCATCTTTACAGTCATTACCTTGAACTCTTTGTTGAGGAGATTGGCTCTCTCCACTTCACTTAGATCTTCTTCTGAGTTCTTATCTTGTTCCTTCATTTGGATCGTGTTTCTGTATCACCTCATTTTTCTTAACTTGCTGTTTTTATTGCTCTGTATGTAGTAAGTTCATTTCGTTTCCTGACCTTGGAGAAGTGGCTTTTTGTAGGAGAGGTCTTATGTGTCCCAGCAACCCACTGTCCCCTGGTCACTAGAACTATATGTTCTAGGTGTACCCCCTATGTGGGCTGCTTGGGCTCTTCTGTTGTGGTGGGCTGACTACTGTGGATGGTCTGGTAGGCTTGGCTGCCCCCAGAGTGCTTGTTTGCCAGACCCTGCCTTGTGTGGAGGCTGTCTGTGCTACTTGCTGAGGCTAAATCGTGAGGCAGCTCGCTGAAAAACTCTGGGAGACACCAAATCTAGTGCTGGTTCACTTCTGGGTAGAATTGCAGTGCAGGTGGTATCAGGGCTAGTGCCCAGTCCCTGGTCCTGGGGCTATGCTGGCGACTGGGAGGAAGACCCAGGTCCCGAGTTCTGGCTGCAGGCCCCAGGAGTCGCAGAGTTGGTGTTGGATCACTGTCCCTGACACAGCTCTCTGCAGGGTCTGGGCTGTCCCTAGTCTTGTGTTGGCATTCTGACGGGCAGGGTCAGGACCCAGCTGAGCCCGTGGTTGCTTCTGGCCTGCAAGGGAGTGTTCTGGTCACACAGGCTGCTGGGCTGTGGTATTCCTGGGGCCGGTGTGTACCTGTTGGTGTACGAGGCCGATCCCACTGCTGGAGCAGGTTTGCGGTTGTGTAGGTCAAAGCTCCATCCAGTCCCTGGGCAGTAATCACCTGCCGACAGTGAGGCTGATTCCAAGGCCAGAGGAGGCTCACTGGTCAGAGGGGTCAGGGACTCTGGGGCTGGCGCCTGTCCACTGAGGTCTGGAGGCTGGTCCTTGGGCTTTTGGTGGCTGGGCCCATGTCCAGGGGCAGCTGTGCACTGAGGGTCTGAAGGCATCGTGTTCGCTGGTGGATGTGGCTATGCGCCTGCTCAGTTAGTTGCTTGGCCTGCAGCCCCCTAGTGCTTGTGTGTATAGTGTGGTGGAAATGGGTAAGGCTAGGTCCTGAGGCTAAATAGATAGAGGGAGGATTCTGAAATTTTGCTTGCTGGTGCCAGTGGCCGCGAGGTAGAATGAGCTCCCCCAGATGGCTGCTGCCAGTGTCCATGTCCCTGAGGCTGTGCTGTAAATGCCTCTTGCGTCTCTGGGAGACTCTCTAAGATCAGGGGGTAGGTGTAACGCAGGATCCTTGCAAATGACTGCTTCTGTTCTGATTCTCGGATCACGTGGGATTTTGTGAGCATCTTCTAAGAGTGGAATCTCTATTTCCCACAACCCTCTGGCTCTCTGGAAAATAAGCACTACTGGTGTTCAAAGCCCAACTTTCTAGGAACTCTTCTTCCCAGCACAGGATCCCTGGGCTTGGGAGCCTGATGTTGGGTTCATACCCCTTGCTCTCTGGGAGCCCCTCAGAAATTGTAATTATTCTCCCATGTGTGGGCCACCCCCAGGTGGTGTGGGTCTTGATGCTATTGAGATGTTGCCCCGTCCTTCCTGCCTTGCCGAGGGGCCTCTTATGTCTTTAGCTGTAAAACATCTTTCATGGTGAGTCCCGCTCTTTTCTTCAGTTGCTGCTCTGTAAACAATTGTGACTTTGGTGTGCGTCTGAGAGGCATCCAGCTCTGAGTTTCTGAATGCTACCATCTTGGACAGTCTCTCCACTTCATTCTTAAATCATATTATTTAATTTTTCTTAGTATCTTGTTTGATTCGTGACAGTTTGAAATTTATTATCACTCATGTTTACTTCGCCTGTTTTAAAAAATTGAATAGTGCATTCATTCAGTTTGAAATGAAGGTAGTGACCTGTGAATTTCCATACCTCAAAACTCAAGGATAGGACAAAAGCCTTTTCTACCTGTGTTACCCTCAAACTGTGCACCCCAGCCCAGCCTGGGGATTAACCTCTTGTACCCATGCTCACCTTCTGCTTTTGGACCGTAAACCATCACTGCATCTGTATGTGTGTTGACAACGTGAACTCTAGTCTTTCCAGTTTTTGTGTTTTGTTTTTTTGGTTTAGGGAATGGTCCTACTATGAATGTACATTTACTGGTCTGCTGAAGTTCATATATAAACCTGTCAAACACACATTACCAGAATTGGAATTGCTTGTATATACACTTTGCTAAATTTTAGAGACAATGCTAGAACAGAAGTAAATTGTATTTCAGGTCCCACAATATTCTCACACCATGAAAACCCTTCCCTTTTTCATATATCTGTGTGTAGTTTATCTTTATACCCATACTATATTTCCCAGAGATGGGTAAGTGTTATGTTTCTTGCCAGCACATTTACCGTATTGTTCAAAGTGAGGTGTTTACTGGTTTTAGCATGATCATATTTCCATGAACTCGCAAATACAAGATCTTCTCTCACACTGTCTTTTACTCCCTGCTGTTTTATATTGCCCTCCTAATTCTCAGTCCTGGTCTTTCTTTATGTTCTTCATCAACCTGGATAGGTTATACTATTTTCTCCTCTATTCAAGACCAACAGAATAGAATAGAACACCTAGAAATAAACCCTGATATATGGCCAAATGATTTTTGACAAGTTGCCAGACTTTTCAAAGTAAAAAGGATAGTATTTTCAACAAATGGTGCTGAGAAGTCTTGTTGTCAACGTGCAAAATAAGGAAGATGGACCCCTTACCTAACATCATATGCAAAAAATAATGAAAACGTATCAAGAAACTAAATATAAGACCTAATAAACTAAACAGTCTTAGAAGAAGACACAAGACAAGAGCTTCATGACATTGGATTTGGCAGTGTCTTCCTCAGTATGAAATGAAGGAACAACAAATGTACAGCTAACAAAAAATAAACAATTTGCAGTACATAATTAAAAAATAATGTGTATGAAAGAAATGTAAACAGAATAAAATGGCAACCCACAGATGGGAGAAAATATTTGAAAGCCATCTATCTGACAAGAGATTTCTCTTCAGAATATACCAAGAACTTCTACAACTCAACAAAAAGCAAACACCCTGATTCAAAAATGGATAAAAGACTTGAATAGATGGTTCTTCAAAAAGATGTACAAACGACTAAGCACTTGAATAGATGCTCCATATCACTAAATGCGTGTTTATATATTTGTGTGCATGCATACACACACAAGCACACACACACACATACACAAGCAGAAAACAAGTATTGGTGAGGAAGTGAGGGAGTAGGAAGCATTGTGATGTGTCAGAGGGAATGTAGAATGATACAGCTGCTTTGCAAAAGAGTATGGCAGTTTTTCAGATATTGAAAAATAGAATTACTCCATGATCCAGGAATCTTACTCTGAGGTATACCCAAAGGAACTGAAATCAGGGTCTTAAATATTTGTACTCTAGTGTTTAGAGCAGTAATAATCAGAGTAACTAAAATATGAGAGCAACCTACGTGTTCATTCACTGGTTCCTGGATAAGCAAAGTGTGGTATACTCATAGAATACAATATTATTCAGTGTGAAGAAGGAAAAGATCTAGGAATGTGCTACAACATGGATGAATCTTGAGGACATTTAGCTTCCAAAAATGCCACTTTTGTGACTTTTAGTGAGTCATAACAATACAACTACTTATTTCAATTATATGGGGTACTTAGTGTAGTCAAAACCATAGATCTGGGAGGGTAATGATGCTTTTCATGTGTTTATGGAACAAAAAGGAAAGTTAGGTTTAAAAGATATAGAGTTACAGTTTTAAAACGTAGAAAAGAATTAGAAAGATAAATGGCGATGTTGATCGCCCGATAATATGAATGTATTTAATATTACTGAACGCTGCACTTTATAATAATTAACATGTTATATTTTATGTTATTTGATTTTACCAACATACAAAATTGGGAAAGAATGTAATACGAGGGAAGGGAGTGGACCTGGGATACAGCAGACAGTAATCAGATGGGCGAGACACTGCATACGTTGAAGGAGAAGAGCTGAGAGTCTTCATTACTCTGAGGGTGTATTAAATAGATATGTGTGGGTGTACTGCTATCCCCCGTGGGTTATCTTAAAGAGTCTTTAATAAAGTCCATAAGGCTTGCTGAGGCTTTTTTAAAAACTGGATAACCTAGGAGATAATTAAAGGGTGGTACTTAAGTCTATGTCTAGGTTGACAGATTTTGCAGGGAACACGAACCCGAGAACAGTGGAAGTCCTGAGAGTGTAAGTACATGGAAATTAGAAAAAAAATAAAGGGAATTAGGAAAACTTTGGACTTGGAAGGTCATGTATTAATGAGTCAGACCTGAGGTCTCTAAGGAGTTATATACACAGTTGCTATTTGGATTACTTGTTGATAAAGACCAGTGGAAAAACTAGAGTCGTTTCCAAGTGTAGGTAAGATATACTGAGAGGATGGAGGTGGAAAGTAGGGAGGCCCAGAGAAAAGTGGGAAGGTCATATTGGGCTACGGTGGTGGTAATATCCAGCAGAACAGATGCTAGGGGAGAGTATGGATTCATCTTTCTTCTTTCGATTCCCCACCTCATCCTTAATAATTCTTTGGGACTGTTTCATTGCTCTGTGACGCAGGTACAGAATTCGCATGAGGAGACTACACCCTCAGTGTCCAGCTGTCTGAGGCCTCAGTGTGCTTCAAGTGATGGAGAACTCTTTCTTCTTTATGAGAAGAGTTAGTACCTCGTAGCTAAACTTAGGCTGGAGCTTATGCAATATTGATTCCGTTTTATATATACTGTTGGCATAGAGGTTCCTCCTCCTCTTTTCTTGACCATTCTGAAATGAATCTATATTTCTCAATATTTGGGTATATCAGATAAATACATTAAGGAAAGGAATCTTATATATTGCTCCCTGCATAGTTTGCTCTTTCTTGTTTCTCCTTTACCTTTACTAAATTAGCACAGGGAGAGACCTTGAAATGTTCTAATCAGGAGAGGTTAGAACATCATATTTCTAGAGAGGTTGGTTGGACAGAGCAGGGGTCCCAGTGAAAATCAAAGCTTCTGTTTCTACTTGGAAGTTTACCTGTATAGAGTAGAGGGCTCCAGGAAATATCCTGGAATATTCCAATGTCCCTGCAGGAGATCATTAAGCGAGGCAGGATGTGGTAGCAGATCAGGGTCCTATGACATGTTTGTCAGTCATCTGATGTGAGATTCTCAGAGCCAATCCCATATGGTAGGGCTGACTGCAGAGTGAGGCAGCACCTGTGAAAACCTTTGATCGCATGTTAAAGATGAAGCTCTGATTCTGGGGAGAATTCTGTTGCCTGACTGAATGTCACTCTTCGGTGGGGATGAGATTCTGTGCTTTTCTTCTCTTGATGACCACTGACTGAAAATCTTTAGAGGATCATGTCTAGAAAGCATTCTTGATTTAATTTCTTAAAGAAGAAAACATAGAAAACATTTTTATCCACTTCCAAATTGAGGATCAAGGGGAATGACATCAGCGAAAACGTCAGAGTCGGGAGCTCTGGCTTGTGTCCATCTCCAGAAACACGGACATACGTGGTCAAACCTGTCAGAATGATCTTTTCAACACATGTCAGTTTTCTTTTCTTTTCACCCTGTAGATTTATCTTTCATTGAAACTTAACTTACTACAGGATGTGGAGAATAAACAGGAAAGGTGAAACTGTATTTCCTGATGAACGAATCAGTAAGTCACATTAGCTGTTCTGAGCTATGTCTTACCCACCGTGACTGTAATTAAAACAAACAAACACTTTTTTTTTTGTTAAGTCAGTTCTGACATTTCCTCGTTAAAGACGAGGTAACAGATACAGACTTAGATCTCCCAGAATTGAGCAAACTTTTGATTGTACCTGTGCTGAATATATGAGCATGACCTGCTATAAATCTTCATGATACTGATTGCCACAACTGACAAATTCCCTTTTTCCACTCCTGATATGTTGCATGTAAGGAATGCACAGGTCACTAACCCCAGCTGGTCACAGGTAAACTCTGCCACATGGATTACTGCATGTTTTCCTGCCGGAAGACTACACATTCTTTTTTTTTTTTTTTTTGGTGGTACGCGGGCCTCTCACTGCTGTGGCCTCTCCCGTTGCGGAGCACAGGCTCCGGACGCACCGGCCCAGCGGCCATGGCTCACGGGCCCAGCCGCTCCGCGGCATGTGGGATCTTCTCGGACCGGGGCACGAACCCGTGCCCCCTGCATCCGCAGGCAGATTCTCAACCACTGCGCCACCAGGGAAGCCCGACTACACATTCTTGAGTATCATGCCTGCAGAGTATCAGGACTCTTCTTTTTTCTGGATAATTTTATGAGAAAAATATAAATTGTATTTGCATATTCTTCATGTTTTTATTTATCAATTCTCTTTCAAGTCCTAAGTGCAGATATTAAAATGATTTCCAAGAGGGTGGTAAATAAGACAGCTACGTATATGCTCCAAAATTAGCAATAAAGCATAATACAATTGTAAATGCATTAATGTGTGATTAATATGTAGATATTTATGTAAAAGCAATTTTAGTAATGCTTTGTGGAGAGCTTCAGAATCTAGGTATTAAAATAAAAGAAGAAGGAGTTCTTGAAACTCTCAGGGAATTATAGAGAATTCTTTGTGTCTATAAATATCAACCTGAAATAATGCATATTCTCAGAAATAAACTAAGCATAAAATTGTAGGAAGAAACTTCATGAAATGAAAGAGCGTGTGCTGGCCATACAAGAAAAATAATATTCTCAGAGAATAATGAACAGTGTGGAGTTCAGCAGAAGGGTAATACAGACTCAGGCAGTAAATCTTTGGAGACCCTAATTATGAGTTCCTGATATTTCATCTTTGGAGAGACAGTAGTCAGTCATTTGAAATATGATGTTATAAGATGACGTTAACATACTTAAATACTTTCGTTTAGAAATGACCACTTAGAACCAGAATAAATGAAAGAGATCACAAAAGTATGTTTTTGTTGATTTTTAAAGACCTCAGGTGAGTGCTGATAATTTAAAAATCCATGATGTCTTTCACTGCAAAGTAAAGAAACTGTTAGAGTGGAGCGATGACTGGACTGGATGTCAATATTCTGACATCGGCTGAGTGTGATTCGTGTTTGGTAATTGCAGTCATTGTTGCTTTTGTTGTGGTCATCCATTTACAATGCTTGGTGTCAGTTGATTTATCTGTTGTAAAAATAAAATACAGTCTGTGTGTGTAAAAAAACATACGTGATGTCTTGATAAAGTTGTATGGAATTTGAGATCCAGAAAAAAGCATTTATTTTCTGTAATGCTAGGATGCTAATTGGACATTTTTGCAAGAAAGGGATTTCAGGATGCAAAAATCTCATGTCTCTAAGGTGGGAAGTCAGTTCATTGTGGAACATTCTATTAAACTTGTGTGAGTGGAGAAATAATCCTTTGCAAGGAAGAGGTCTCGATTCCCTTTTTAATAGTTAGTGGTTTATAGTATACCGAATGAGGAAAATGGCTATTTCTGAACTTTAGAAAAAAAGAATATAGTTTTTCTGCGTTTATATTGAGAAGCTGATGTAGAATATCCAAAATTCTTTATTTTGAAAAACAATGTAATTAATTTGACATAATTCATATATATTGAACCTGTGGTACACACACACAATAAAACTTACATTCAAAAAATGTTTTGCACTTAAGAAATATTTTCTAGTGTAGTCAATTTACAATGTTGTGGGTTTTTTAATACATGTTTATTGGAGTATAATTGCTTTCTAACACTGTATTACTTTGTGCTTTACAACAAAGTGAATCACCTATAGGTATACGTATATTCCCCTTATCCCCCCTCTTGAGCCTCCCTCCACCCTCCCTATCCCACCCCTCTGGGGGTCATAAAGCACCGAGCTGATCTCCCTGGCTATGTGGCCGCTTACCACTAGCTCTTTTACATTTGGTAATGTATATATGTCAGTGCTACTCTCTCACTACGTCCCTGTCTCCCCTTCCACCCTGTGTCCTTAAGTCCGTTCTCTACATCTGTGCCTCTAGTCCTGTCCTATCACTAGGTTCGTCAGTACCATTTTTCTACATTCCATATATATGTGTTCATGTATGGTATTTGCTTTTCTCTTTCTAACTTACTTCACTCTGTATGACAGACTCTAGGTCCAACGACCTCACTACAAATAACTAAATTTTGTTCCTTTTTATGGCTGAGTAATATTCCATTATATATATGGGCTACATCTTCTTTATATATTCATCCATCAGTGGACATTTAGGTTGCTTCTATATCCTGGCTATTGTAAACAGTGCTACAGTGAACATTGTGGTACATGTATCTTTTTTTTTGTGTGTGTGGTACGCGGGCCTCTCACTGTTGTGGCCTCTCCCATTGCAGAGCGCAGGCTCCGGACGCGCAGGCTCAGCGGCCATGGCTCACGGGCCCAGCCGCTCTGCGGCATGTGGGATCTTCCCGGACCGGGGCACGAAGCCGTGTCCCCTGCATCGGCAGGTGGATTCTCAACCACTGCGCCACCAGGGAAGCCCCATGTATCTTCTTGAATTATGGTTTTCTCCAGGTATATGCCCAGTAGTGGGATTGCTGGGTCATATGATAGTTCTATTTTTAGCTTTTAAGGAACCTCCATACTGTTCTCCATAGTGACTGTATCAGTTTACATTCCCACCAACAGTGCAGGAGGGTTCCCTTTTCTCCACCCCCTCTGCAGCCTTTATACATTGTTGTATTAATTTCTGTATAATTAATTAATTATAATTAATTATATATACATATAATTAATATATATATTCTTTTCCATTATGGTTTAACACAGGATATTGAATATAGTTTCCTCTGCTATACAGTAGTAGGTCTTTGTGGGTTGTCCATCCTATGTAGAATAGTTTGCTTCTGCTATTCCAAAACTCCCAATCTTTCCTTCGCTCTCTCCTTGGCAACCACAACTCTGTTTTCTGTATCTGTGTGTTTGTTTCTGTTTCACTGACATATTCATTTGTGTCCTGTTTTCGATCCCACATATAAGTGATATTATATGCTACTTGTCTTTCTGTTTCTGACTTACTTCACTTAGTATCATTATCTCTAGGTCCATCCATGTTGCTGCAAATGCCATTATTTCATTCTTTTTATGTCTGAGTAATATCTGTTGTATATGTATGCCACACCTTCTTTATACATTCATTTTTCAATGAGCATTTAGGTTGTTTCCAAGTCTTGGCTATTATAAATAGTGCTGCTATGAACATAGGGTTTCATGTGTCTTTTTGAATTATAGTTTTGTCTGGATATATGTCCACAAGTGAGATTGCTAGATCATATGGCAACTCTCTTTATAGCATTTTTGAGGAACCTCCATACCGTTTTCCATAGTGGGTGCACCTACTTACATGGCCACCAACAGTGTAGAAGGGTTCCTTTTTCTCCATATCCCCTCCAGCATTTGTTAATTGTAGATTTTTTTAATGATGGCCATTCTGATCTGTGTGAAGTGATACCTCATTGTAATTTGGATTTGCATTTCTCTAATCATTAGTGATGATGAGCATCTTTTCATGTGCCTGTTGGCTCTACTTATGTCTTCTTTGGAGAAATGTTTATTTAGGTCTTCTACCCATTTTTCCACTGAGTTATTTGTTATTTTGTTGTTGAGTCGTATGAGCTGTTTGTATAGTTTGGAAATTAAGCCCTTGTCAGTCTCATCATTTGCTAATATTTTCTCCCAGTCCATAGGGTGTATTTTCATTTTGATTATGGTTTCCTTTGCTGTGCAACAGCTTATAAGTTTGGTTAGTTCTTGTTTCTTTTTTGATTTTACAGTAAGTCTCCTCCATATGAACAAGTTCTGTTCCAAGAGTGCGTTTGTAAGTCCAATTTGTTTGTAAGTCCCACAAAGTTAGCCTAGGTACCCAACTTACACAGTCGGCTCTATGGTATTGTACCGTAATATGTTTATAATACTTTCCATGCAAACAATACATAAAAAACAAACACAAAAATAAAGAAAATGTTTTTAATCTGATAGTACAGTAAGTAGAAAAGTACAGTAGTACAGTACGACAGCTTTGATACTGGGGCTGGCATGGAGGGAAGAGGCAAGAAGAGTTACTGACTGGAGGAGGCAGAGGAGGTGGGAGAAGGTAGAGGTGGAGGATTATCAGCAGTAGGAGACAGAGGGCAAGCTGCCATTTCACTCACGCCTGACATTGATGGCAGAGGTTCTGGTTCCTTGCTGGATTTCATTCTATCTACCCTCTTGAAAAAATGATCCATTGATGTCTGGGTAGTAGTTCCTTTTTTCTCATCATAGGTGACAAGGTAGCGTAGCACTGGATTGCATTCTGAATGGTTGCCACCTTTGGGTACCATTCTAGGTTCGGGTCCTATACCTCAAAAACGAACAGTGCTTCCTCAAATAAAGAAGATTCCGTTGCCATTCTCTGTGTCGTGAATCTCTTCAGTTCTTCTGTTACCTCGTCTTCCTCCTGTCCCTCTTCATCCTTTCTCTGGACCTCCAATTCCATCAGCAAGCTCCTCATGTTGCACAGCAAGGAGTTCAATGAAGTCGTCCTCTTGCAGATCTAGCTGCAGCTTCTCTCTGTGGGTCACTACGTTGCTGAAGACCTCTTCAGACTTCTGATCTACCTTCTCAAATCCACAAAAATCACGAACAAACTGTGGGCAAAGTTTCTTCCAAACTCCATCCACGGTGCCCACCATACCCTCACACCGTGCAAAGTCAGTGTTTTTTATGGTCTTGTGGATGTTATAGTCCTTCCAAAGTTGTCCCTAGGTTGTTCCTGATTTGTCACTTACCTTCACTGCCTGACAAAAAGTGGGACATAAGTAATATTTCTTGAAAGTCACTTTAACTCCCTGGTCCATAGGTTGAATGAGCAATGTAGTATTCGGTGGCAGATGCACTACTTTGACGTTGAGATGAAAGTCATTCGTGGATGGGGGATGGCCCAGAGCATTGTTGAGCAGCAAAAGAATGTTTTGCTGGAATGTCCTTCTCCAAGCGATATTTCTCTACATCTGGGATAAAGTGGTGGTAAAAGCAGTCCTGGAACGTGGCCTGTGCAATCCAGGATTTAGGGTTATGCTTCCACACAACAGGAAGAGAGCCCTTGGCTATGTTTTTAAGGGTTCTTGGGTTCTCTGAATGATAAACTAAGAGAGGCTTCAGCTTCAATTCACCAGAAGCATTGCCACGAAACAACAGTTAGCCTATCCTTTGCTGTTTTACAGCCCGGCATCAACTTTTCCTCCTTACTGATGTAATTTTGGTCTGGCATCTTCCAGTACAGTTGTGTCTCATCCACATTAAAAACCTGGTCGGGTAAATACACACCATCATCAATCATTTCTTAAAGTGTTTCCGGAAGTTCCTGGACATCTACCCTATATGCACTTGCTGCCTCTCCACTTACTTTTACATTGTGAAATTTGGCTCTAGCCTTGAACCGATGAAACCAGCCATGGCTGACATTAAAAGATGTGCCCTCTGATTCTTTTCCGTGTTTCTTCAAGTCTTCATAAAGGCCTTTAGCTTTCTCTTGAATCAGCATTAAGCTGAGCAGGACTCAGCGCTGATGTTGGTCTTGCATCTGCACACTGAGAAGTTTCTCCATCTCCTCCACCACTTTTCCATGCTTCTTCGATATTTTGTCAACATCGTCAGCACAGCAGACTTCACATGTTCCAAGATCTTGTCCTTGGTCTTTAGATTTGTGCCAGTGATTGAATGATTCATGTTATAAGAATGAGCGATGTCTAACATCTTTTTGCCTCGATCCACTCTCTCAATTACTTTCACTTTTCTTTCCATCATTATCGCTTGGCGCTTCTTAACAGTACCAGCTACATCACCACTGCTTTTACACTTGCCTCCAGACATCTTGGCCTTGAAATAAAGGTACTGTACTACTGTACTCTATAATACAGTACTGTAAAGCACACAAAAGCACAACCACTTATAGAGGATGCATGCACGTGACAATGTATGCCAGATACACAAACTAACTTACATGATTTGACACGCGAATGGACGTTTGCATCTTTGAAAGTTTTCAACTTGAAAGTTTGTATGTAGGTGACACTGTATTTCTGCTGCCTCGGGAGAACTACCTAGGAAAACTGTGGTATGATTTACGTCAGAGAATGTTTTGCTTATGTTCTCTTCTAGGAGTTTGAAGGTGTCTTATCTTATATTTAAGCATATAAGCCGTTTGGAGTTGATTTTTGTGTATGCTGTGAGGGTATGTTCTGACTTCACTGATTTGCATATGGCTGTCCAACTTTCAAAACACCACTTGCTGAAGAGACTATCTTTTCTCCACTGTATATTCTTGCCTCCTTTGTCGAAGGTTAATTGACCATAGGTGTGTGGGTTTATTTCTGGGATCTCTATTCCATTCCATTGATCCATGTATCTATTTCTGTGGCAATACCATGCGGCTTTGATTACTTTAACTTTGTAGTATTGTCTGAAATTTAGGAGGGTTATGCCTCCTGCTTTGTTCTTTTTCCTCAGGATTGTGTTGACAGTTCTGACTTTTTATGGTTCCAGATATATTTTAGGATTATTCTAGTTCTGGGGGAAATGTCATGGGTATTTTGATAGGGATCACATTAAATCTGTAGATTGCTTTGGGTAATATAGCCATTTTAACAGTATTAATTCTTCCCATCCAAGAGCATGGGATGTCTTTCCATTTCTTTGAATCATCTTCAGTTTCCTTTACTAATGTTTTGTAGTTTTCAGCATATAAATCTTTCACCTCCTTGATGAGAGTTTTATTCGTAAGTCTTTTATTTTTTTTGATGCCATTTAAAAAAGGGATTGTTTGTTCACATTTCCTTTCTGATATTTCATTGTTAGTGTAAAGAAATGCAACCAGGGACTTCCCTGGTGTCTCCATGGTTGAGAATCTGCCTGCAAATACAGGGGACATGGGTTTGAGCCCTGGTGCAGGAAGATCTCACATGCCGTGGAGAAACTAAACCTGTGTGCCACAGCTACTTAGCCTGCACACTAGAGCCCGTGAGCCACAAATACTGAGCCCGTGTGTCACAACTACTTATGCCCGCATGCCTAGAGCCCATGCTCTGCAACAAGAGAAGCCACTGCAATGAGAAGCCTGTGCACCACAATGAAGACTAGTCCCCAGTGGCCACAACTAGCAAAAACCTGTGCACAGCAATGAAGATCCAATGCAGCCAAAATAAATTAACAAAAAAGAAAAACAAGAAATGCAACCAATTTATGTATGTTAATCTTGTATCCTGCTACTTTGCTATATTTGTTTATCAATTCTAGTAGGTTTTGGGTGGAATTTTTAGGATTTCCTTTATATATATTATCATGTCATCTGCAAATGATGACAAATTTACCTCTTCCCTTCCAATTTGGTTAGAGTTTTTTCTTTTTTCTGTCTGATTGTTGTGGCTAGGACTTCCAGTACTATGTTGAAGAGAAGAGGTGAGAGTGGGAATCCTTGTCTTGTTCCGGATTTTAGCGGGAAGGCTTTCACCTTAGGAACATTGAGTATTATATTGCCTGTGGGCTTGTCATAAATAGCTTCTATTATGTTGAGATATGTTTCCTCTATACCCACTTTGGTGAGTGTTTTTATGATGAATGGATACTGAAGTTTTTCAAATGCTTTTTCGGCATCTATTGAGATGATCTTTTTTTTGTTTTTTTCCTTTGTTGATGGGGTGTATCATGTTGATTGATTTGCCTATGTTGAAACAACTTTGTGACACTGGGGTGAATCAAATTTGGTCATGGTGTATGATCCTCTTATGTGTTGTCAGATTCAGTTTTCTAATATTCAGATGAGAATTTTTGCATCTAAATTTATCGAAGATATTGGCCTGCAATTTTCTTTTTTGATAGTGTCTTTCTCTGTGCTTTTTTTTGGAAAGTCTTTATTGAATTTGTTCCAATATTGCTACTGTTTTGTTTTGGTTTGTTGTTTGTGAGGCATGTGGGATCTCAGCTCCACCACCAGGGATTGTACTCACACCCCCTGCACTGGAAGGTGAAATCTTAACTGCTGGACCACCAGAAAAGTCCTCATCTGTTTTTTGTTTGTTTGTTTTAGTCAATTTCTTTCTTTATTTTTGGATGCATTGGGTGTTCGTTGCTGTGCACGGGCTCTCTCTAGTTGTGGTGAGCAGGGGCTACTCTTCATTGTGGTGTGCAGGCTGTTCATTTCGGTGGCTTCTTTTTTTGCAGAGCATGGGCTCTAGGTGTGCAGGCTTCAGCAGTTGTGGCTATCAATCTCAGTAATTGTGGCTCATGGGATGTAGAGTGCAGGCACAGTCGTTGTGGCACACAGGCTTAGTTGTCCCATGGCATGTGGGATCTTCCCAGACCAGGGCTCGAACCGATGTCCCCTGCATTGGCAGATGGATTCTTAACCACTGTGCCACCAGAGAAGTCACCCCACCTGTTTTTGATATCAAGGTGATGATGGCTTCATAGAATGTCTTTGGAAGTATCCCTTACTCTTCAATCGTTTTGAAGAGTTTGAGAAGAATTAGTGTAAGTTCTTTTTTGTATATTTGGTAGAATTTGTCTGTGAAATCATCTGATCCTGGACTTTTGTTGGTAAGGAGTTTTTTAAAATTACAGATTCTATTTTGCTTTTAGTGATCAGTATGTTCAAGTTATCTATTTCTTCTTGATTCAGTTTTGTTTGGCTGTAAAAAACCAACATATATTTTAACGTAATTTTAGCAACTAAATACTTACCATGTATTAGACCACAAAAGAGTGAAGAAAACAATATTAAAACAGTTTTTCAAATAGAAAAAGTATTGAAATATTTTTAAGAAATTGGGATAATAATGCTAATTACAATAATGACAAATTGTTCTGAACTTAAAGACTACTTTATTGGGCTTCCCTGGTAACGCAGTGGTTGCGAGTCTGCCTGCCGATGCCTGAGACACGGGTTCATGCCCTGGTCTGGGAGGATCCCACATGCCATGGAGCGGCTGGGCCCGTGAGCCATGGCCGCTGAGCCTGCGCGTCCGGAGCCTGTGCTCCGCAACGGGAGAGGCCACAACAGTAAGAGGCCCGCCTACCACACACAAAAAAAGACTATCTAAGATGCTTATTATATGCTTATTATAAGCATGATATTATATGCTTATATATTATATATGCTTATTATATGCTTATTATATTCTTATTATAGGCATGATATATGCTTATTGTTTTATTGTTTTAAAATACATGGAATGTTTTCTCCTTTCTAATGTAATTCTTTTATTTTACCTGTATATTGTGAAAAAAATGTAGTTGCACATAATATAAAAATTATACTTTAATAGGAGATATTAATCCGTTTACAGTTACTATAGTACTGAAAACACTTAGGTTTAGAGTTACCATGTTATTGAGTGCTCTTATTTATTTATTTATTTAAAAATATTTAATTTGGGGGGGGCATAAATTATTTATTTATTTTTATCATCTTTATTGGACTATAATTGCTTTACAGTGGTGTGTTAGTTTCTGCTTTATAACAAAGTGAACAAGCTCTACATATACATATATCCCCTTATCTCCTCCCTCTTGCGTCTCCCTCCCACCCTCCGTATCCCACCGTCTAAGTGGTCACAAAGTACTGAGCTGATCTCCCTGTGCTATGCAGCTGTTTCCTACTAGTTATCTGTTTTACATTTGGTAGTATATATAAGTCCATGTCACTCTCTCACTTCGTCAAGGCTTACCCTTCCCCCTCCCCATGTCCTCAAGTCCATTCTCTATGTCTGCGTCTTTATTCCTGTCCTGCCCCTAGGTTCTTCCCAACCATTTTCTTTCTTTTTTTTTTAGATTCCATATATATGTGTTAGCATACAGTATTTGTTTTTCTCTTTCTGACTTACTGCACTCTGTATGACAGACTCTAGGTCCATCCACCTCAGTACAAATAACTCAATTACATTTCTTTTTATGGCTGAGTAATATTCCATTTTATATTGAAGATGTGCAACATCTTCTTGATCCATTCATCAGTTGATGGACACTTAGATTGCTTCCATGTGCTGGCTATTGCAAATAGAGCTCCAATGAACATTATGGAACATGACTCTTTTTGAATGATGGTATTCTCTAGGTGTATGCCCAGTACTGGGATTGCTGTATCATATGGTAGTTCTATTTTTAGGTTTTTAAAGAACCTCCATACTATTCTTGAGAGTGGGTGTATCAATTTACACTCCCACCAACGGGGCAAGAGGGTTCTATTTTCTCCACACCTCTGCAGCATTTATTGTTTCTAGATTTTTGGATGATGACCATTCTTACCTGTGTGTGGTGATACCTCATTGTAATTTTGATTTGCATTTCTCTGATGATCAGTGATGTTGAGCATTCTTTCATGTGTTTGTTGGCAATCTGTATAACTTCTTTGGAGAAATGTCTATTTAGGTCTTCTGCCCATTTATGGATTGGGTTGTTTGTTTTTTTGATATTGATCTGCACGGGCTGCTTGTAAAGTTTGGAGATTAATCCTTTGTCAGTTGCTTCATTGGAAAATATTTTCTCTCATTCTGAGGGTTGTCTTTTCATCTTGTTTACGTTTTCCTTTGTTGTGCAAAAGCTTTTAAGTCTCATTAGGTCTCATTTGTTTATTTTTGTTTTTATTTCCATTTCTCTAGGAGGTGGGTCAAAAAGGATCTTGCTGTGATTGATGTCATAGAGTGTTCTGCCTATGTTTTTTCCTCTAAGAGTTTTATAGTGTCTGGGCTTACATTTAGGTCTTTAATCCATTTTGAATTTATTTTTGTGTATGGTGTTAGGGAGTCTTCTAATTTCATTCTTTTACCTGTAGATGTCCAGTTTGCCCAGCACCACTTACTGAAGAGGCCATGATTTCTCCATTGTATATTCTTGTCTCCTTTATCAAAACTAAAGTGACCATATGTGCATAGGTTTATCTCTGGGTTTTCTCTCCTGTTCCATTGATCTATATTTCTGTTTTTGTGCCACTACCATACTGTCTTGACTACTGTAGCTTTGTAGTATTGTCTGACGTCAGGGAGCCTGATTTTTCTAGCTCTGTTCTTCTTCTCAAGATTGCTTTGGCTGTTCAGAGTCTTTTGTGTTTCCATACAAATTGTGAATTTTTTTTGTTCCAGTTGTCTGAAAAATGCCATTGGTACTTTGATATGGATTGCATTGAATCTGTAGGTTGCTTTGGGTAGTATAGTCATTTTCACTATGTTGATTCTTCCAATCCAAGAACATGGTATATCTCTCTATCTGTTTGTGTCATCTTTGATTTCTTTCCTCAGTGTCTTATAGTTTGTTGAGTAAACGTCTTTTGTCTCCTTAGGTAGGTTTATTCCTAGGTATTTTATTCTTTTTGTTGCAGTGGTAAATGGGAGTGTTTCCCTAATTTCTCTTTCAGATTTTTCATTTTAGTGTATAGGAATGAAAGAGATATGTGTACGTTAATTTTGTATGCTGCAACCTTACCAGATTGATTGATTAAGTCTAGTAGGTTTCTGGTAGCATCTTTAGGATTCTCTATGTATAGTATCATGTCATCTGCAAACAGTGAGAGCTTAACTTCTTATTTTCTGATTTGGATTCCTTTTATTTCCTTTTCTTCTCTGGTTGCTGTAGCTAAAAATTCCAGAAGTGTGTTGAATCATAGTGGTGAGAGTGGGCAACCTTGTCTTGCTTCTAATATTGGTGGAAATGGTTTCACTTTTTCACCATTGAGAATGATGTTGGCTGTGGGTTTGTCATATATGGCTTTTATTATGTTAAGGAAAGTTCCCTCTATGCCTACTTTCTTGGGTTTTTAAAAAATCATAAATGGTTATTTAATATTGTCAGAAGAATTTTCTGCATCTATTGAGATGATCATATGGTTTTTATCCTTCAGTTTTTTAGTATGGTGTATCACATTGATTTGCATATATTGAAGAATCCTTGCATCCCTTGGATAAACCCCACTTGATCTTGGTGTATGATCCTTTTAATGCTCTGTTGATTTCTGTTTGCTAGTATTTTGGTGTGGATTTTTCCATCTATGTTAATCAGTGATATTGACCTGTAGTTTTCTTTCTTTGTGACATCTTTGTCTGGTTTTGGTATCAGGGAGATGGTGGTCTCATAGAATAAGTTTGGGAGAGATCCTCCCTCTGCTCTATTTTGGAAGAGTTTGAGAAGGATAGGTGTTAACTCTTCTCTAAATGTTTGATGGAATTTGCATGTGAAGCCATCTGGTCCTGGGCTTTTGTTTGTTGGAATATTTATAATCACAGTCTCAATTTCAGTGCTTGGGATTGGTTTGTTTATAGTTTCTATTTCTTCCTGGTTCAGTCTTGGAAGGCTGTGCTTTTCTAAGAATTTGTCCATTTCTTCCAGGTTGTCCATTTTATTGGCCTATAGTTGCTTGCAGTAATCTCTCATGATCCTTTGTATTTCTGCAGTGTCAGTTGTTACTTCTCCTTTTTCATTTGTAATTCTATTGATTTGAGTCCTGTCCCTTCTTTTCTTGATGAGTCTGGCTAATGGTTTATCAATTTTGTCTATCTTCTCAGGGAACCAGCTTTTAGTTTGTTTGATCTTTGCTGTTGTTTCCTTCATTTATTTTTCATTTATTTCTGATATGATCTTTATGATTTCTTTCCTCTGCTGACTTTGTTTTTTTTTTTTTCTTTCTTTCTCTAATTGCTTTAGGTGTAAGGTTAGCTTGTTTATTTGAGATGTTTCTTGTTTCTTGAGGTAGGATTTTATTGCTATAAACTTCCCTCTTAGAACTCCTTTTGCTGCATCCCATAGGTTTTGGGTCTTCATGTTTTCATTGTCATTTGTTTCTAGGTATTTTTAAATTTCCTCTTTCATTTCATCAGTGATGCCTTGGTTATTAAGTAGAGTATTTTTTAGCGTCCATGTGTTTGTATTTTTTACAGATTTTTTTTCCTGTAATTGATATCTAGTCTGATAGCATTGTGGTTGGAAAAGATACTTGATAATGATTTCAATTTTCTTAAATTTACCAAGGCTTGATTTGTGACCCAAGATATGATCTATCCTGGAGAATGTTCCACGAGCCCTTGAGAAAAAGTGTATTCTGTTGTTTTTGGATGGAATGTCCTGTGAGTATCAATTAAGTCCATCTTGTTTAATGTATCATTTTAAAGCTTGTGTTTCTTTATTTATTTTCATTTTGGATGATCTGTTCATTGGTGAAAGAGGGGTGCTAAAGTCCCCTACTATGATTGTGTTACTGTCGATTTCCCCTTTTATGGCTGTTAGCATTTGCCTTATGTATTAAGTTGCTCCTATGTTGGGTGCATAAGTATATAGAATTGTTATATCTTTTTCTTGGATTGATCCCTTGATGATATGTAGTGTCCTTCTTTGTTTCCTGTAATAGTCTTTATTTTAAAGTCTTTTTTGTCGGATATGAGAATTGCTACTCTAGCTTTCTTTTGATTTCCATTTGCATGGATTATCTTATTCCATCCCCTAACTTTCAGTCTGCATGTGTCCCCAGGTCTCAAGTGGGTCTCTTGTAGACCACATATATACCAGTTATGTTTTTGGATCCATTCAGCCAGTCTATGTCTTTTGGTTGGAGCATTTAATCCATTTACATTTAAGGTAATTATTGATATGTATGTTCTTATGACCATTTTCTTAATTGTCTTGGGTTTGTTATTGTAGGTCTTTTCCTTCTCTTGTGTTTCCTGCCTAGAGAATTTCCTTTAGCATTTCTTGTAAAGCTGGTTTGGTGGTGCTAAATTCTCTTAGTTTTTGCTTGTCTGTAAAGATTTTAATTTCTCTGTCAAATCTGAATGAGATCTTTGCTGGTTCGAGTAATCTTGGTTGTAGCTTTTCCCCTTTCATCACTTTAAATATGTCCTGCCAGTCCCTTCTGGCTTGCAGAGTTTCTGCTGAAAGATCATCTGTTAACCTTACGGGGATTCCCTTGTATGTTATTTGTTGTTTTTCCCTTGCTGCTTTTAATATTTTTTCTTTGTTATTTAATTTTTGATAGTTTGATTAATATATGTTTTGGCATGTTTCTCCTTGGGTTTATCTTGTATGGGACTCTCTGCACTTCCCGGACTTGATTAATGATTCCCTTTCCCATATTAGGGAACTTTTCAACAAAAATCTCTTCAAATATTTTCTCAGTCTCTTTCTTTTTCTCTTCTACTTCTGGGACCCTGATATTCGAATGTTGGTGTGTTTAATGTGGTCCCAGAAGTGTCTCAGATTGTCCTCAATTCTTTTCATTCTTTTTTCTTTATTCTGCTCTGCAGTAGTTATTTCCACTATTTTATCTTCCAGGTCATTTATCCATTCTTCTGCCTCAGTTATTCTGCTATTGTTTCCTTCTTGAGAATTTTAAATTCCATTTATTGTGTTGTTCATCATTGTTTGTTTGCTCTTTAGTTCTTCTAGGTCCTTGTGAAATGTTTCTTGTATATTCTCCATTCCAGTTCCAAGATTTGGGATCATCTTTACTATCATTACTCTGAATTCTTTTTCAGGTAGACTGCCTGTTTTCTCTACATTTGTTTGGTCCGGTGAGTTTTTACCTTGCTCCTTCATCTGCTGTGTGTTTCTCTGTCTTCTCATTTGGCTTTGGGGACTGTGTTTGGGGTCACCTTTTTGCAGGCTGCAGATTCGTAATTCCCATTGTTTTGGTGTCTGCCTCCAGTGACTAAGGTTGGTTCAGTGGGTTGTGCAGGCTTTCTGGTGGAGGGGACTGGTGCCTGTGTTCTGGTGGGTATGTCTGGATCTTGTCCTTCTGGTGGGCAATTCTGCATCCGGTGGTGTGTTTTGGGGTGTCTGTGGCCTTATTATGATTTTAGTCAGCCCCTTTGCTAATGGGTGGGCCTGCATTCCTGTCTTGCTAGTTGTTTGGCATGGGATGTCCGGCACCATATCTTGCTGGTCTCTGACTGGAGCCAGGTCTCAGCATGGAGACGGATATCTCTGGGAGAGTTTTCATCGTTTGATATTATAAGGTGCTGGAGGTCTCTGGTAGATAAATGTCCTGAACTTGGCTCTCTCACCTCAGAGGCACAGGCCTGACACATGGCCGGAGCAGCAAGATCCTGTCAGCCACACGGCTGGGGGTGAGAGCAAGAGGTAGCTTTGGTACATCTCAAAGACCACCAATGGGATTCACTGACCATTTTCTCCCCAGACGTGAAGAAAACAAAATTCAGTCTTCGTCTAGTCAGCCACTTTGGTAGCCAGCCTCCAAGATGGCCCTAATTATCCCCTAATTATCTCCCAGTCTTCATCTACCTGTGTGTCTCCTCACACTTGAAAAAAGCTCACTGTTTAACTAATAAGAAATTGCAGAAATGACAAAGTGCAGTTTCCAAGTTTATCAAAGGCATTGCAGCTTCTGCTTTGGTTTCTGCTAGATCACTCATCCTGGGGTAATCCAGCTTCCATGTCATGAGGACACTCAAGCAGCCCTAAGGAGAGATCCATGTGTCAAGGAACTGAGGCCTCTTACTTACAACCATGTGAGTGAGTCATCTCAGAAGTCAAAAGATTTAATTTTATTTATTTTTTGTTGCATTGGGTCTTCGTTGCTGCACAAGGTTTCTCTAGTTGTGTCACACAGGGGTTACTCATCGTTGCGGCGCACGGGTTTCTCCTTGCAGTGGTTTCTCTTGTTGTGGAGTATGGACTCTAGGTGCATGGGCTTCGTAATTGTGTCATTCAGGCTCAATAGTTATTGCTTGCAGGCTCTAGAGTGCAGGCTCAGTAGTTGTAGTGCACGGGCTTAGTTGTTCCATGGCATGTGGGATCTTCCCAGACAGGGCTCAAACCTGTGTCCCCTTTATTGGTATGGAGATTCTTAACCACTGTGCCACCAGGGAAGCCCCTGGTAACTAGTTCTTGAACTTTTCAGCCTCAGCAATTATGAGAAAACAAAAATATTCTGTTGTTTATAAAATACCAAGTCTCTCGTATTTTGTTTTAGCAGTGAAGGGGCTGGCTGAGGAGTAATATCTGTGAGCTTGAAGACATATCAAGAGAAACCTTTAAATCTCAAAAGAAAAAATGGGCAGGAAAGAAATCAGCAGAACAGAGTAATCAATAATTGTGAAACAGTGAAAATGCTGTGACCTATACATAATGGATATAGCAGGAGGAAAATAAAGGTAACAAAGAACAGAAAGAATTTTTTTAAATGACTGAGAATCTCCCCAAATTAATGTCTCACACTAAATCCATAACATCCAAACTTAGAGAAACATATGAATAGTAAAGAAAATTGACCAATATCTCTCAGGACCATCAATGCAAAAATCGTCAACAAAATATTAACAAATCAAATCCAACAATATTTTGAGAGAATTTTATATCATGAATGAGAAG